>NC_046160.1:61839583-61935491 GCF_011064425.1 Rattus rattus
CACCTGAAAGCATAATCCAGTGTGTTCGCTGAATTTCAAATCATCACTGAGATTGTTCTCTTTATAGCTCAGATTGTAATTTATGTATTATTTACTAAAAAAAAATAGAACAGATGATAAAAGGCAATTACCTTTTCTAAAGAAGTTTTTGAATGTGGAGGTCAGAATTCTTTGAGCACAAGCTGATCTTGCTACATTTTATTTTATCTCTCTAGTCAAAGAAAAAAAGAAGAAGAAAAAAAACATGGAGATTGAATAGATTTGACAGTTTAAACTTGGTTTTAAGAATACTGATTGATCTCCCTCGAAATCATTATGCATTTAGCCTCTAAAAGAAAAGAGAATGCTGAAGAAATAATTGCTATCTATATATAACCAAAACATTCTATATTTAGTATATGGTAATGTGGGCAAAGGAAAACGTACATACTCAATTTGCACATAGTAATTGCCTTTGATATTAGAGCCTCACACCTTCACTTGGACATTACTCTGTAATCTTTGTTTGATAATTCGTGACCTTGTGAAATAGGACTGGAAATGAAATTTTGATCATTAAAAATATAATACTGTTAAATATTCAAGGATGCATAAATATCTACTTCAATTCTTAAAATAATTTCTCTGAAAATATAGTAGTATTTCTGTCATGGGGAAAAGAAATGAAAAAGGAAATTTAGGGCTGTACCACAATATACAATTTCTACAAAGAACAGAGCATGTTATTAAAAAACTGTTAATCAGCAATATAGTTTTCTACATATTATCTTGTCCCTAGAAACATGCTTTTGGGATATTGAAAAGTCTTTTAAGAAGTATAGTAAGGGAAATCCTGAAAAATAAGAAAAAAAAAACCCTCTAAGCAGGAGCAGCTTTGTCCTTCCTGCTGATGGGATGTGTTCACTTGACTGAGTTATGTGATCACTCTCAGCAGGATAAAATTGTTTGAATTTCCAGATCAAGCTCTTCTGGAAGTTTGTTCCATCTCTTAGATTTCTAATTTGCATGAACCAACATACCCTGTGAAAACTACAACAACAATAAAACACAGTTTAATTCAGTTTGAAACAATTTTAACTTAAAACTGAAAGGCCTTAAGTAATGTCTGTTTCCATGTAGTAATTGGTTCAACAACCTAATGTGGAATAGATAATCATTTTGGTATAGATACATTCTTTCTAATGTGAATGGGATATCCTTACAGATCTGTTCAAATTGTTCATTTATGTTTGTGACAAATGCTTTGATTGCTATATTAATTTTATGAAATAGTTAATGGGCATGCTATATATGTGGTGACATTTTAACTGTTCATATGAGGTTAACAGTTTATACTAATTATTGTATTAGCCTCCTTCTATAGATACCTGTACAATATGAGAGATGTCATAGGACATTTATACTATA
Source organism: Rattus rattus (assembly GCF_011064425.1). Classification (NCBI taxonomy): domain Eukaryota; kingdom Metazoa; phylum Chordata; class Mammalia; order Rodentia; family Muridae; genus Rattus; species Rattus rattus. The sequence continues at coordinate 61,840,991 of NC_046160.1, forward strand.
ACATTAATTAAATATTTCAAAAATATCTTTATGAATAGGATGTGCAGGTATTTGCCACCAGAATTGCTTTCCTGTTAATTTGCTGACAATGTCAGGTTTCTAGAATTTAAGGACCCATCCCCTCAAATAGTATGTTCAAACTACTTAATGGCCACTTCTTTACTTGTGTTTTTGTTTGTGACTGCTGTTTAAATATCATCTCACAAACATTAATTTACAAAAAGATACCTTGACTGGTATCCGAATCTGGTTTTGTTAGAGTATTTGTTTTCTCACAAATTTAAAGAAAGATACATGGCTTTACAACACAGGAAAAGCAATAAAAATAAGTTAAGCAATGCCAAGTTCTACTTCACTACAGAGATTTCTTTAATACATTACATAACAGACTGATTAAAGCTTTGGGAATACCCAGAGACATATTTTGCTACAGAATTGCTTTCATGTGGAATGTCTCAGAGTGTGTTTGCTCAGAAACATACGCTAGTGCTGCGGGGTTCAGGACAAAAAAAGAGTTTCCTAATAAGTAATACATTTCTTGGTGCTATGTGCACTCCTGTAACCCCAGCATTTGTACCTTAGAGGTAGCAGAATCAGTACTTTGAGGCCAGAAAAAGCCACATGGAGAAATTATGCATCACAAAATAAAACAAATATCCTAAGCAGCCAGTAATGTAAGTCATATATATTTCATATTGTATTTCTTTATGACTGACAAAAACAATAAATAAGGTAAAACAGATGTTATATTTACAGATTTATGCCACAGATTGATTATTCTCCAAAGAATTAAATAAATCAAAATATATTGTACTACTGATCAATCAAGTTGTAATAGTTTTTTTTATATGATGAAAATCTGCATGATCATTTTGTTTTCTTTTTTCATTTTCCTCAAATTATAATCAAATTTAAAAGTGGGAGTTCTTCATACAAGGTCAACTATTTTCAAATTAGTCTATTTAGTGTTGGAAAAAGATATGGAAATTGATGCCCAAAACAAGAACTTAAGCTATTTGATTGATTTTATTAAAGGACTTGAACAAGAAAAAAATGATTGTTTTGCATTTTTGAAATACATTTTTATGTTAAGACATGATAAATATTTAGATCTTGAAAGAGATGGGGTGAGTAGTTTCCTTAAATTGTTTAGGAAGAGAAATAAATCATTGTCATCATAGCATTTATTTGGGGAAAGAAAAATTAATGAGACTGAATCCACTTTATATAATTAAATGCTCTATCATATAGACCTAACTGGAATTTACATGAGGGGACACCCATGTTATATAGAAATATCTGAGAAGAAATAAATAGGAAGTAACAAGGCTAAAATGAAGATTTATATAACAAATTTGAGATTCAGGGGTAATAAATTCAAGAACTGAGGCAGGAGTGCAGAAGTTTGATTGAGCACAAACTGTAGACAAAGAATAAGAATCTATGTTTCATGTGTTTATTGCTCAAGAAACTTTATTGGTACATGGCTCAAAAATCAGACTACTGCCTTTTCATTTATGTAGAATAAAATATTTCATGTCAATAAAAGTATGACTATACAAATAATGTAGAAGACACCACATCCACAAATGTTTTAAGTAGGAATCACTGTTGATACTAAAGAATGTGTCAGAGGTGAACATTAAGAGCAAGGGCTAGAGAGGGCTCATTATTTGAAGTATAAGAAGGATGAGTAGTGAGCACAAGATGGAGTTGGAAAGAAAATCAAGATTGGAGTACATGAGAATTTTAGGTATTTTGAGAGATCTGTTTTAATTCCTTTGGAGTCATCAATAGAGGTGAAAGAAATTGCAGTCCAGAAAGCTAACTCCAACCTCTCAGTGAAGAATTGATCAACAGGAAATCATAGCAATGCTGTGAAGGAGAGGGTCAATGAATTCAGAAGGATAATTTATAGAGTGTTAGATTATTATTAATATACTGGTAAAGTAATGATGTAATATGATGAGTTTATTTCAACAACATTAGATTGTTGAAAAGAAATAAAAAAATAGCAGGCAGGAATGTAAATACTAGTGAACAAAGTAGTATATATTAATAGTAGGCTATAGAGCATAAAGTTCTACAGAGCATAAAGCGAGCCATAGATACATTGAAATAAAATAACAGAATGAAAATAGATAACTGATTGAAGACCAAGGATAACACCATAGAAAGTAGTAAAGCTCAGAAAGAATTCCCAATGTGGAATTCCAGAATTTCCCACCTTGTTATTTATCTAGAGCATCCCTGACATACCTGTAGTTCTTCAGTAAGTTTAACCTTTGGAAAGTCATTTCCCTTCAACTGTTTTCTTGTAGTAAAGAGGATAAATAAGGAGATATACTTCATCAAGCATCAGACAGATTTACTTTCTGGATAACATGATAAATCTAGTCCTTTCGTTGTTGCATTGGTGGAAGGAACTCACATATTGCTCAAGTGTGCGAAACTCTCAGGATTAACAACAGAGATCTTTTTCTCTGATAGCAGGTTGAAGATTTCTGAAGTCAATTTCCAAACTAATTAACACTGGACAAATAGCACTTCAGTGAGCTTCAAGAAATTTCATTCTAAAATAAGGATATCTTTGTTAGAAGATAAAACTATATTTTGCAGAAATGTTAATGTGAATGGTTAAATTTCTAACCATTTTAAGTGACTTGTCATTTGACAGAACTGAAGGAAGACTCTTGTGAGTTAGTAAAGCCCTGTCATACAATCATTCTTTCTGAGAACTTTAGTGTTCAAATGATCACTGACATAATACTTTGTTGTATGTTCTAGATTTATAAAATGTGATTAAAATTAAAAAATATTTTATGTTAGCAAATATCATCATTAACAAACATTTTAATGTATCAACAATGTTATAATAATATAATAAAATGTATTTCAATATAAGAAACTTATATACCCTAAATAACTACAAAGCTAAAAAAATACCTTCCTTAATTGTCATGAAGAATATAACATGTTTTTTCCTAATTAAAGCCACTTTCATGTGCAATTTGAATTTATAAAAATATTGCAACAAGGTATCTCAAGCTTTATAAAAATGTGCATATTTTAAAACCCAATAGAGTGTCCATAATAAAATTTTTCCTAAAGAGATATATTAAGGCTTAAGTTAAAAATTAAAATGACCCTGAGATTCCACCTTATAACAATCAGAATGGCTAAGATCAAAAACTCGAGTGACAGCACATAATGGTGAGGATGTGAAGAAAAGGGAATGATCTTCCATAGCTAGGATTGCAAACTCGTATAACCACTCTGGTAATCAATCTGGAGGTTCCTCAAAAAATTGGAAACTGTTCTACCTAAAGACCTAGAAATACAGCTCATGGGCACATAGCACAAAGATGCTCCACAATATCATAAAGACACGTTTCACTATGTTCATTGCAGTCTTATTCACAATAACCAGAAACTAGAAGCAACACAGATATTCTCAACTGCAGAATGGGTACAGAAAATGGGACACATTTACATAGTGGAATACTATTCAACTATTAAAAAGAAGGACATAATGAATTTTGTCAGCAAATGGACAGAACTAGAGAATATCACGTTGAGTGAGGTAACCCAGACCCAAAAGGACATACATGGCATGTACTGATTGATAAATGGATATTAGCGAAAAGTGCAGAATACCCAAGATATCACAGATCCTAAGAAGTTAAACAAGAAGAAAGGCACAAGTGAGGATACTTAAATCCCACTTAGAAGTGGGAGGGAAATCAACATTGGAGGCAGAGGGAGAGAGGGATCTGGATGGGAGAGGGGAGAGGATGGAGAAAAGGGGAGCAGGATCAGGTATGAAGAAAGGAGAGAAGCCTAGACGGCCAGGGGCCAGGGTGAACTTGAAAGTCCCAGAGGTCTGGGATGAGGGAGGCTCCCAGGAAACGATGTATATAACCTTAGCTGAAATGCTCAACAGTGGTCATATGGACCCTGGAAAGATCACTTCTATTAGTTAGACAGGGCCATCAGTGGACAGATGGGGACACCAACCCACATTCAAAAATTGTTGACAAAAATTTTTCTCTGTCTAAAGGAAATGCAGGGACAAAAATGAAGCAGAGACTGAGTGAATGGCTGAGCAGTGACCAACCCAACTTGGGAACTATTCTATGGACAAGCACCAAACCCTGACACTATTACTGATGCCATAGCATACTTCCAGAAAGGAAGCATGGTTGTCCTCTTGGAGGCTTTACCAGCAGCTGACTGAGGCAGATGCAGATGTTCAAAGCCATGCTTGGACTGAGACCAGGGACTCCTTTGGAAGAGTTTGGGGAAGGATTGAAGAAACTGAAGATGATAGCAATCCCATAGAAAGACCAACAGTGTCAACTAACCTTGACCCTGGGAGCTTCAAGAAAATAAGCCACCAACCGAAAAACATACATGGGCTAGTCTGAGGCCCTGGCACATGCATAGCAGAGAACTGCCTTGTCTGGCCTCAGTTGAATAGGATCCATCTAATCCTGTCGATTGATACCCCAGGGAGGAGGGATGTCCCTGGGGAAGCACTGTCTCATAGATGGAAGAGATGGGGTATGGGGAAGAACTCTGCAAGGGTGTCTGGGAGAGGGACATTTGAGATGTAAGTAAATAAAATTAGTAATTAATAATAAGAATTGCTTCCAAAAATCAATTTTAAAATTGACATAATGTAACAAATTATATAAATGGAAACTGAGAATCTTACATTTAATATTCATCTTTAAACATTTTAATAAGCTAAAGTTATCTATTTTCACATTCAATTATTATAATCAATATATAAAATGTACTTCATTATAATATAAGTTCTACATTTAGGCTTGTTTGTTCATCAGAATGCATACAGATAGACATAGAAGAAATTATTAAAGCATGTATTATTCTTCCTGGAAGAGTAAAAAATGAAAGACCAAATTATATTTCTTCTGTTGTACTTTAAGCTGGGAATAAATTTTATATTATGTGCTATACAACTACCTTACAATATGAAAATCTAGAAGGATTAAAGTTTAGTAGCTAATAAAATATGGAGGTATAATTTTCAATATAGATGCAAATATATGTAGGCATTTTCATTCATGCATTTATACTGATATTAAAACTTATAATTCTTGTGAAGCATCTGTCAATTTTTTATTGTTTCTACTAGAAACCTTTATTTACAAAAATTCAGACCCACAGAGAGAGTCATGTTCTTGATCTAAAATGTTGGAATGTAAAAGTAATATTGAAATACAATAAGCAGGTGTAACTCTGATGGTCTTCAAAAGAGTCCATTCTTTGTATTTGCCAAAATAAATTTCACAACTCATCTATATCAAAATATTGCATGTGATTTCACATCAAAACTATCAAAACATAACCAACTGCCTTCAAAATATATCAGGACACTTCTTGAACAATCTCAGTTATTGGACTCCATTAAAGGATCACCAGGCTTCTTGGCAAGGATGGTAAGGACTCTTCAGAAAAAAATCCCTACCAATGTCATAACTACATTTCTCTCTCTTTTTTCTTTGTATTTGTTTATCTCTTACATAATACTACAGTCTTACCACAGCCTCCTGTCCTTTCACTCCTCAAAGCCTCTACCCAACCTACTCTCTCTCCAGATCTACTGCTCCTCTGAAAAGAGTACTGCTCCTTTCAGAAAAGAGTAGGCATTTCTGGGATATCAACTAAACAAGGCAAAACAAGATGCAATGAAACTAGTCACAAACTCTTATATTAAGGCTGGCTGAAGCTGGAAGAAAAGGGTCCCAAGAGCAGGCAAAAGATCCAAGTTATCCTCATTCAACTGTTAGGAGTCCTAGAAAACTCCCAAAACTAACCATTGCAACAGATTTGCAGAGGTCCAGGTGGGGATCTGCATAGGCTGAGTGATTACTATGTCTCTAAGTCCCTAAGAGCCCTACTTAGTTGATTCTGTGGAATCTGTTGTACTCTTAGTGTCCCCAGCCCCTCTGGCTTCTACAAACCTTCTTCCCTCTCTAATGTTCAGTCCTCCAATCTCTGCCTAATATATGGCTGTGCGTAGTTATATCTGCTCCAAACATCTGGCAGAGGAGGTTTCTCTGATGATGACTGGGCACTCTGTTTTATAGCATCTTATAAGACTAGACATTGTAATACGTACATGTATACTGTTGTTACTAGCAGATATTTTCCAGCAGTGTTGTTTATATATACTTTTATTATCCTTTCCATGACAACAGTATAAGATGTAATGCCTTCTACCATCTAGAATGCTAGTTATCTACGTTTCTCTTTCTTATTTTACCCAGCTAGCTAGTTTACATGTTACTTTTCCTGATATTATCTTTTCATTTGATTACCATCTCTACTTTGTGGCCTAATTTATATTTATCTCTATTCTATGTGTATGAGTGTTTTGCATATGTGTGTGTGTGTGTGTGTGTGTGTGTGTGTGTGTGTGTGTGTGTGTGTGTGTGTACCACACTCAGGTCTGGTGCCCATAGAGGCAAGAGTATGGCCAAAGAAGTAGTTGCAGACATTTGAGAACTGCCATGTAGGTGCTGGGAATTGAAACCAGGTCCTCTAGAAGAGGAGCCATTGCTCTTAACTAAGTCCACCCTCTACCCCCTTTATCTCTATTCTAATGTTTGTTGTTTGGCTTAAGCTTGGATTCAACTGTTTTTCTTTCTTTTCCAAAATAGAAGTTTATGTGATTAAACTTTGAATTTTAACTTCCCTTTAAACAAATATCCATGCTTATAGATGTTTCCTTTAAATTTCAATTTTCCTACTTTTCACAGGCTTTGATAAGCTGTTTTCTTGTTAATTATGTTTGCTCTTTACAGACCTGTTGTTCTCTGCCATGCAGGCTTTGAGTTTTCCAGCCATATTCTTTTATAGATTTCTGTTTTGACTTAGTTGGGGATTATGAGCACATTTTGTATGATTAATGTAATGAATAATATTGTAGAACTTATTGAGGCATATCTTCTGAAACAAATTATATTTCAATTTTTAAATATTCATCATTAACAGGAGAGGGATACACATTCTGCATGTATTCAAATAATGTTCCTAAGAAAAACAGATCCAGTCAGTTGATACTGTACATGTATACTATTATGTCTGTCATCATTTTCTGATAAAAGATCTTTTAGTAATGCATAATAAGGATATTTCCAGTTATATCAGTAGAATAACCAACTTTTATATTTCTATCATTTTTATATGCATCTGGAATACTTTTTTTAGTACCTACACTTCAGAAATTGCTTAGGCCTTTGGTAGAATTGACCACCTCATTTAGTAATAACAGCTTGTCCCTGATGACTTCTCTTACTCCAAATTTTATTTTTGGAAGTTAATATAGGCTAGACAATTTCATTTTCATTACATATATCATGATCTATATTTCTTTAGGTCATTACATTTAATTTACTTGTGCTTTTTATTTTAGAACAATATACAACATATTTGATTATGTCAATATCTATTGAGAATCCTGCTATTAAGATGTTTACGTTAATGTTTGGTATATATGTTATTGTTCATTTTACATGACCATGTTTTTTGTTTTGGTTTCTGGTTTTGAATGAAGAAGTTAAGCCACTGCATTGATGTTTTTTTCTCCCCTCCTAAGAGCAAATGTGTACTTCTCTGAGTTGTTGAGTACTTATTGATGACAATGCAATATGTAACTTTTCCCAGACATACACTGGACAAGTATGAAATTTTTGACAATAAGCACATAAGGTCCCATTGCTGATATTCACTCGACTAAGTCTAGAAAAGCACTTTCAGTTTCCATCCTCCGTAATGATCTCTCTATTTTTAAGTAGATCTGATACTCAGATCTATATTTATTTTTTCTTTTTAAATAATTTCCTTAATAATTCTCAGTATACATACTTTCTGGTAAGGTTTGTGGTGATTTTTTTCCCCATAAAGTACTTATAAGTATGGAGACCTGAATTTGATAGCTATTGCTTATCCCAAAATACAAATAAGTAAATAACCATTTGCAGTGGCAAATATTTCTATCTCAGCCCTGGAGAGAGGAGGTGGAATCCTGGGGTCCTGATTATCCAATATAGTCTACTCAACAAGCTCCAGACTCAAAGAATTATATGTGAATTTGACATCTAGCATCCTCTATTAGTATGCCCCTTCCTGCACACACACACACACACACACACACACACACACACACACACACACACACACACACACACACATATGCACGCAAGCACGCACATGCACATGCACACGGACACACATACACACACACGCACACAATTAGTTATTACACAAAGGAAACAAATCTATTTGTGACAAATTTCTTTCATTTTAACTTATAAGACAAAATGTTTACTCTTCATCGTTAAGGGAGTATTAGAGACATGGAATTATACATTAGCACTTTCAGTCTGAACTTTAACTCTTGTACCATGCTATTCTTGCTTGCGTAGCTTGTGCTAATGATGTTAAAGCTTACCTTTGATCTTTATATCCAAAGTTTCCTCAGCACACACCTTGCTTTCTTCAAACATTTCTCTGTTCGATGTTATATAATTTAGTAGACTATGCCTAGGAAAGACCAGTTGAATGCTTGCTGTGACAGTGGTGTCAGATATTCCTAAGTCTCTTATTTAGAACATTAGAAAATTCCTAGCCGTTGTTACCCATGATTTTGCTGTTTTATTTTTCTCTTCTATTTCCAAGGAGCACATGGCATCTTTATTATCTCTGCTATGCAATATTGGTTTCTGTCTCCTTTCATCCAGGTTTATTGTGTTTATTCTAGTCCTTCTATAAACAGCTCTTCACGTGTATCCTTGGTTCTCTCTGGAATATTTATGTACTCTTCTCTAGATTAAAATGTCAGACTTTCATGTATGGAGCTCTCTAACCTTCCTTCACATGCAATTTAGAATTTTCTTCCCTAGTACTGGTTCTTGAAAGAATTTTTGCTACTTTGATTCTTTCAGTATGGCAACTGTTTCCTTTCAGTAAGGAGGCAACCATAGCTCAGTGAACTTAGAGGTCTCATTATAAAAATAAGGTAGTTGATTTTCACGCTTATGTTTGTCTTCTCTTAAGAATGATACATGACTCTTCTGAGACTTCTTACCTACCATGTCAGAAACATTATTGTATCTCAAAAATTCTTGTGCTTTGCATATATCTGTCTCCGTAAGCTGCAGCTATGTTACCTTTGAAGAATTATATGATGTGCAATGAAATGGTTTTGGGTGTCTATCAACCTCTTAATGTAGGGTTCTGGGTAATAAACTTTGTATTTACATTTTGACAATGTCCTACATGTGAAGGTTATTTTCAGTGAACAAGTATGTATTTTTTTATCTCAGTCAAGATTCCTAGGAAATTTTCCTATAAAAAAAAACAAAAACAAAAACAAAAACAGAAAAACAGAACGTACTAAAATAAACTGCCCATTTAAATTCTCCTCACATGGTGTTTGGCAATAAGAGCATCACTGAAGAAAAGCTAAAGACTACTGTGAAGACACTGTGACATTAAAGTGTGTTCTGATACGAAGCATGTAACTTTTCCACTTTAAAATGTCTTTTCTACATTTTTAACATGGGGTTTCTGGAATTAATTAAAACTAAGCTCATAAATACAAATCAGACTTGGTGGAGATAGTTTTTCTTCTGTTTGAGTGTGTGTTTGTTTGTGTTTTTCAAGACACATTTAGATGGTCTAGTTGCTTGTCTTGCACTGCCTAGTCTCAATCCATAAAGACTGGTATCCTGGGGTAGAAAATGTCTCTCTTTATGCTTCCTTTCCATTTAGTATCCTCCCGAAGAGATTCACCACAGAGCTCTTCAAAGGGGAGCGATTCAACACCCCAGGGCCAATCGGGAGGCAAAGCTTCCCTCACTATCATCAGGCACTTTTGAGGATGAACAACGGCTCTCCAGGAGGTGCAGTGCAAATCTAGCCCTTTAAACTCATTTACGGTAATTGCGTAACATTTTAAATACTGCACGCCAGTGAGAGGCAGGTGGATCAGCAGGTGCAGTGTGGCGATCTGCCGGTAATGGCATCAGAAAAACAGCCCCTCACAGAGGCGGGAAGCAAAAGAGACTGAGTTGAGAACTCCTCTGAGCTTCAAGCTTGTTTCATCCTGTAATTGCAGCAGAGGGGAGGATTTCCCATCTAAACTAAAGCTGTGTTATTCATTTTTAGCTACTAATTTTAATTTTTATTTATTTTTTGTTAAAAAGCAGAGAGAAGTTCTCAGGAACAGAATTTTTGTCTGAAATCCCCCAAATCATTTTTTTTTTTTTGGTAGACACTTTGCTGACACTTATCACTTTATGGATAAAGGTTTTTAAAAAATGGCTATGGGTAGGGTTTATTTCTAAAATTTTTATGTAAAATATAAAACATAATGTGCCATTTTTTGTGTGTCTAAGCATTGATTCAACTCAAGTAAGATGCAGTTATAGCTTATTAAAGGTGACATGAGGTTAACTTCTAACTAATAATAATTTCATGTCATTTTAAAGTAACTCCCCTCATATTGGTATTCTTGAAAGAAGAAAGGTTAGAGCAGGAAAATTACAAACACAGAGGTTTTACGCACACATGAAAATATCAAAAGGTAGGTACTTGTACATTCACAAATATAAAACCTGTGTTATTGGATGAATACCAATTGGTTAATTTCATTTTGGTTGTTTATGACATTGGTAAATAAAGGGAAATATTGTTAATTGGTTTGTTTGCAATCATACACACACATCATTGATAAATTACCTATTTACTCTTTGACAAAGTTAATCTGTGGTGTTAAACTAGTGGTGATTGAGAAGAAATTTTATTTCTAGAATACCACTTCATTCAATGCCATGCTTCCTTTGTAACACATTACCACTTCTTCTAATTTTATAATGACTTGGTAGTTGGTAAAGGATCATCAAATGCTATACATTCACTGTCCAATCAACTGATCAAAATTACTTTAAATAATGAAGAGAAGAAAATCAGATAGGGTAACTGTTAAGTCTTCATTCTATTACTTTACATATGCTGTAATAGTTCGTATATTTCACTCACATTTTCTAAAGACACAGTATATGTTTTTCTGATTTGTAAACACCAAGTATTTACATATAGAAATGCTAGGTTAAATATACAGTTTGTGTGCATATCATTTCCAAATATTTTATCCTATTGTAATAGCGAGTCATTTGCTTGAATATACATTTTACAAAATATATAAATAATTGAATATAGGTCTTATATGATATTAAATGATGATGTCTCCTTACATTCACTATCAAGATAATGACAACAATGAAACCTCCAAGAAGAAAAAGAAAAGCAAGCAAATGAGAGTCAATGCACATTCAACATGGACAAAGGTTCTCCATGCTACATCTGGCCTATTTATTGCTTTTGTTTATTAAATATCTATTAGTGAAATGCATGGACCATCTGATAAAGTCAGACAGCATGTCTCATCCAGCAACATTCACCCCTGATGTTATTACATCTCTTCAAACATATGTCAGTCCTGGATCACCAAAAATACTCATCTGAAAGCACCTCTCCTTTCCACAAGCTACCATTTCTACCACTTAAGACAGGGAGTTTCTCATGCTACTGCACTGTGGCTTTGTGGGTGGTGCGACCACAAGGATGAAGCTTTAAAGTACAACCACTCCAACCAAAAAACAATGCAAATTCCAAATATAAAGTCTAAGGGAACCTGAGCAATGTGACTCTACATACAGCACGATTGCATTCTCAGTAACATACTCCATTAAGCAATAGCCAGAAATGAAGTGTGTAACATTGTGTGAGTTTCCCATATGCTTCAGTTGTTGAAAACCCGTTGAAGGAATCAGAGAAAGGACTGAAAGAGCTGAAGGTGCTTGAGACCCCATATGAACAACAATGCCAACCAACCAGAGCTTCCAGGGACTAAGCCACTACCCAAAGACTATACATGGACTGACCCTGGACTCTGACCTCATAGGAAGCAGTGAATATCCTAGTAAGAGCACCAGTGGAAGGGGAAGCCCTTGATTCTGCCAAGACTGAACCCCCAGTGAATGTGATTGTTGGGGGGGAGAGCAGGAATGGGGGGAGGATGGGGAGGGGAACACCCATATAGAAGGGGTTAGGGGGATGTTGTCATGGAAACCGCGAAAGGGAATAACATTTGAAATGTAAATAAGAAATACCCAACTTAGTAAAGATGGAAAAAAATCAAAAACAAACAAACAAACAAACAAACAAACAAACAAAGCAAAAACCATTTTAGCCCTGATGCTTAGCACTGTGACTAACATTATCAGGGACAGGCAAGATGGAACACTTATGACTGCCTATGAGACCTCTCAGGAATCAGAAAAGTGTTAAACAGGTATTTGGTTTGGTAAGAAAAATTATGGGATTAAAGTTAGTAATGCCTCATCATTTGAGAAGTAAGAATCCTGGCCAAAGCTTATGTAGTGTGGGCTTATCAGGATTCTATCGCTCATCCTAACCTGATGTAATTTAAAGTCACTTGAGTCCTGCATAAAGTGAAAAATAAAAGGAAAAAGATTTTATAACTCAATTTTCATTAGTGAACATGCGGTTAGAAACAAACAAACCAGAAACTGAAACCAATAGCAAAAAATCATGTTAATGTAAAATATGGATTTGATACACATGGTTTTCATTACAGAGAATACAAGTTACCTGAAATATTAACACAGCAAGCATGCATGGAATAACATCTGACATGTACGGGGTGAAAAGGTATAATCTCTGCTTTGGCTCCTATTTATAACCAAAAAAAATTGTTTAATAACAAAGATATAAAGTCAGAAAGGGAGGCTCATTTCTACTATTAGTGATTGAACATTGCTGTTAAAGGCACACTCACAAACCTAGGAATAAAACTATGAAAACAGTGGGTCTTGGGCTTGTCAGTTTGAAAGCATTAGTTATAAATACAGAGTAACTAAGAATGTGTTGGTGTTGTATTTTGAAAAAAGAAATTTAAAGTAGATCCCTTGGAGTAATTTAAAGAACAATTAGTCCTGATTTGAGTTCTCTACTCTGTGTGTATGTTTTCTGCTGTTTCCTGTATGTCTGTGGTTCAAATCTAAATCTTTGCTTATGTGAATGCTACGTCTATTTCCATCCCTTTGTCTATATCCATGTGTGTCCTCAATGAAAGGATTTTTTCTATCTTCATTGAACAACACAGAAATAAATACATAGAGAGATGATAATTGATACTTTACAGGAATCTTTATCAGATTTTTGAAAAATATGTTAGAATGCATTTGAGGAAAAGTCTGGTATCAACTTCTATAATCCAGAAATATAGGCACAAACATTTAAATGTGCACAGGCATACACATATGCACACATAAACACACACAGCAGAAAAAATTAAAAGGGTGTTGATCTGTTTTCCAGAAGAAAACAATTTAGTCATGAACTAATTCCTGATCAGTAGTCTGCAAAATGAAGTTGGGTTAAGAAAATAATATATATACAGTAGAATCTGAAAAATTCATACTCTGAAAAAGTTAAATCATAAAGAGAAAAATTAAAAAAAATGATAGACATAAGTTTAATTAGTTCCATAATCATACTAACTGGAAATTGATTGACACCATTTAACACATTGAGAGTCATTGACAACAAAATTGGTGACAAAATATCATCAAAAAACCTACATTTATTGGGTTTATATATTTTGATTTTTAATTGGATTCATCATGAGTTCTACATCACGCACATCATGTGCCCCAATTCCACACACTTCCCCACCCCTCCTCCATGTCTGCCTTCTCTTGTTTTAGCCTCCACTCCTAAACAAAATGAAACAAAGGTAAGCCAAACAAGACAAAACACAACACAAACATGCAAACAAACAAGACCATCTCGCAGTAGAAACTGCAGTGTCACGATTTATCCAAACAGCTTCACCTGCAAATGTGTACTGCAATAAGCCCTTGGCAAGGTTCAAGGCCTCTGGCTTCTGCCACACATTAAATACTGGATTCTCAATAGGACTCTTATTAGCAATCCTGCTGTTGCCCTGTGTCATGGAGATCCAGAAGCTTTAGTTCAACAGGACTGGCCCTTTCTTGTGCTCCAGCTCTTTATAGATAGTGTAGATGTTGGAGTGGGCTGACTCAATGTCTTGAACATCCCTGACAAGGGGTTGGCCAGATCTCACGCTCTCATGCCCTCATCAGGCTTACCTACCACCAGGTAGCTCTTCCAGCAGGTTTAGCTCTACCGTTCAGCCCAGGAAAGGGGCAGAGCTGCTCCCTAGTGAAGAGGGTTGGCATCTCTCCTGCCTGCCACAGGAGTCAAGGGGCTAGGGAAGCATCTCTCCAGCACTCATGCAACTTGAATGGCTGGTCAAGGAGATTACTTTGTTTAAAACTGATACACCAAAATGATAGCACAACAAAAAGGAACAGAACTTTATTAGAGAAATGAATAAGAAGGGCCAGTATAGCTATACTCCTACTTAGTATACATCCTGAGATGGATGTAAACAGAGTTATAAAGAATGACATGTCTGAAAGGACTCAGAGAACATGACACAGTCAAACACTTTGATCATGCCTTTCTTGGCAACTGCCCATTAAAAGACAACACACATTAATATATTTGTCCATACTTTCTAAATAAAATTGATCATTTTATCTGAAAAATATGTTGTAGATTGTAACTTTTTTTATGCTTGAGTTTGCACCACATTTTTACTAATAGTATTTTAATCAATCCACTTAAACCAAATAAACTAATGCTTCTGCAAATTATTCAGCTAGGCCTGGCATACTATGAGATGTTACATGTCCATATTAGCTTAATAATAAACCATCTATTTTAAAATGCAAGAATAGATACAAGGAACATACCACTCTTGTTTTTATTTTTATGTCATTGTTACCCCTGCTACTAAAATTAAATATTAAAGCTGGCATAATTAGCATAAATACAAATCAGAGCCTGGGTTATGTGTAAATATCACACATCATGATCACACATCACATAAAATATCCCAGGAAACTTTAGCACAGTATTTTTCTTCAATGTTCCTAAAGCTGCAACCCTTTTATACAGTTTGTCATGTTGTGGTCACCTACAACCATAAAATTATTTTCACTGCTACTTCATAACTGCAATTTTGCTAGTTATGAATCATTCTGTAATTTTTTTGGAGATAGAGGTTTTCCAAGGGTTTCTACGCACAGGCTGGGAAACACTGCTTTAGTATCTTACTGTTTACAAAATCAAAATAATAATGAAAGTTGAATATGACTCATAAATTCTAACTTTGAAGGATTTTATTAGAAAGTAATACTTGTTAATGCAGCAGACAATGATGAAAAAATAGGATTAGCCTAGACATAAGGAGTGAGAGTATGCTACACAGGAAATGTTCATCATTGTTAAAATTCACTATTGAAAAGACATAAATTAGATTCCATGCTCATCTAACTTCCAATGGATTTTCTCTCCCTCGGGCAAAAAGATCTAGAGGAAACACCTGGCACAACTTTTTCTTTAAGGGGCAATGACAGATTTAGAATAAATGGCACTAGATAAGCTGTGTTTATAGGAAAGGAATCCTATATATCACACTAAACGTAAAATATATTTTCCAGATGAATGTGTTTGGTGAGAAAAACTTATAAAAGTCTAAAATAAATTTTAGAGATGAATCTGTGTCCTTGATAAAAAAACACCAAGTACATATGAAACTGAGTACATATTTTAAAAGGTAGAGAAAAGTGTTGACAAATTAAATTAAATAAATACAAATTTAGATGGTAGAGTTTATCAAGAGCTAAATTAATCTACCCTCAATTTTAGAGAATACAAATAAATCTTACAGTTTTATGGAATTTATACCCAAAATATCAGAAAGCATTACACATATACTTACAGAAGGGAAGCCAAAATTAAATAAAATTAGCATTTTTACAAGGGTTAATTAGATTTAGAATATAGGGCAAAATTTTTTTCTTCTTTTAAAAAAAAATGAAAGATGCAAGAAGTATTTCTCATCTACTGCCTAGATATAAATTTTGTGCAAATGCACGAAAGGCAAGAAGCTAGAATGTGCATGGTATAGAATTATAGGATGGAATCCTACTTTGAAATATCATTTAACAACTATAGTAAAGGTAATATATTAATTTCAAAACCATGAATGAATATTTTGAGTTATACAATGACAGACATGCATTATAGTACACATTTACAATAGCCATATGCCATACATCTGTATATGAGGTAAAGAAATTAATTTTTTAAAAGTGGACTAATTACCTCACAGAACACAGAAAGTGACATGTCATGTTATTATTCTGAGGCATTAAAAATATCAAATGTTTTAATACCTAAGCTTTTTGTAATGAGGGCCAGTGGTTGAGGCACACTGTCTTGTGTTCATCCTGAACATTTAAAAATAAGAAGAATAAAGAAAGAATTGTGAAAAAAGGAAGACTACTTCAAGACCTGCAGTAGCTGTATTACTTACATAGTGACTTACAGAAGTTACAAAGTTCTAAATAGTAATTTAAATTATTATACATAATAAACCAAGAATGCAAAATACATAAACTTCACAAACAGATGAAAAGGAGCTTGAATTAAAATAATGAGACCAGAAGACTTAGTTTGTTTATAGGACATAGTCTTGATTCGAATAGCCACAATCACATGTTCAGGAAGACAAATCACATGGAAAAGCAGTCACATATGAAAATCATGGTGTACTAATGGAGATTTTAAGGGGGTGATTCTAGGAGACCCAGAATGCAGTTACAGGTGTGCATATACATTAAATTTTCTAACTAAAATGGCGGGTAAACATAATTGACTTCAGAGTAGACACAGTTTAAGGATGAATAAGTAAGTCTATGAAAAGTGAACCAAATCATGAACAAATCATCAAAGGGAAGAAACTAGGAATGAAGTCAAAGCTCAGAAAATCTACATTGGAATGTATCATTCTCTATTGCAAACAGACTTTCCAAAAGAGAAAACACAACACATGAAATGTAGAACATATTTTTCTCAAATTTTCATTCAGAGAAGAAATATATTAATTTTTCGGTTAAGTGGGTTCATGCAACACATAACAAAACTTTTAAGACTGCCTGAGAGTCCAAGGATTGCTGACATGGGAACTGTTGTTCAGAAGACATGCTTTCTTGGGGCCAAAGGAGCACAGGTGGAAGGTATTAAAGGAGTGTGAAACAGCATCCCATTTAGAATATTACTGTTTCATGATTAACTTGCTAACCAAAAGAAGTGAAAACATTTCAGTGAAGGTTCCAAGAAGGAAAAAAATCTCACCATCAAATTGCATCATATGGGCATCTACCTATATGATTTTGTTAAGAATCATGTTTTGATTCCATCTCACCCTCTGCTTCTCTGACCAGTGTCAAGTTGCTGTATGTCTATTTATATACCATCCCCATGACACTTTGTCATATTTTTCACACTAATAATTTAAATTACAGTTTAAAAGATAGTATACAATATTGTAAAGCCTCTCTCTAACACTTGAAAATGATTTAATATATAAGACACCTCTTTCATGATTGATTTCTTATGAATCAGGCCATAACTTTCTGAGTACTTGAAGCACAAATAAAATATCAGAATATTGACCACCAGTTTAACCAGCATCGTTCATTGGAAATACCGTCTTTTTTTCACTGGATGGTTTTAGCTCCTTTGTCAAAGATCAAATCACCATAGGTGTGTGGGTTTATTTCTGGTGTAGTTCTATTCCCCTGATCTACCTGCTTGTCTCTGTACCAATAACATGCAGTTATAATCATGCCTGCTCTGTAAAACAGCTTGAGGTCAGGGATGGTGATTCCCCCACATCTTTGATTGTTCAGAAGAGTTTATGCTATCCTGATTTTTTGCCTATTTCAAGGGAATTTGCAAATCTATGAAGAATTGAGTTAGAACTTTAATGGGGATTGTATCGAACCTGCAGATTACTTTCAGCAAGACGGCCATTTTTACTATACTAATCCTGCTAGTCCATGAGCATGTAGAAGAATGAGTATCCATCCATTCTTATCTTCTTATACAAAGCTCAAGTCCAAGTGGATCAAAGACATCCACATAAAACCAGATCCACTGCAACTAATGGAAGAGAAAGTAGGGAAGAGCCTTGGAGACCTATGTAAGGGGAAATTTTCCTGAACAGAACAACAATGGCTTATGCTATAAGAACAAGAATCAAAGAATGGGATCTCATAAAATTGAAAAGCTTCTTTAAGGCAAAAGACACTGTCAATAGAACAAAATGGCAACCAAAAGATTGGGAAAATAATCTATACTAAGCCTATATCTGATATCCAATACATACAAAGAATTCAAGAAGTTAGATTCCAGAGAAACAAATAATCCTATTTAAAGTGGGGTACAGAGCTAAATAGAGAATTCTCAACTGAGAATTATCAAATGGTCAAGAAGCAGCTAAAGAAATATTCAACATCCTTAGTCTTCAGGGACACGCAAATCAAAACAACCATGAGATGCCAGTTCACACCAATCTGAATGGCTAAGATCAAAAACTCAACTGACAGGAGATGCTGGCAATGATGTGGGGAAAGAGGAACACTCCTCTATTGATGGTGGGATTGCAATATAGTACATCCACTCTGGAATCATTCTGAAGACTCCTCAAAATTTCGACATAGTACAACCTGAGGACCCAGCTGTACCACTCTTGGGCATATATCCAAAAGATATTCCAACATATAATCCATACACCTGCTTGACTATATTCATAGCAGCCTTAGTTATAATAGCCAGAACCTGGACAGAACCCAAATGCCCCTCAACAGAGGAATGGATACAAAAAATGTGATATATTTGCACAATAGAATTCTACTCAGCTACTAAAACTAATGACTTCATGAAATTCACACAGGCAAATGGATGGAATTAGACAATATCATCCTGAGTAAGGTAACCCAATTACAAAAGAACACACATGGTATGCATTTTCTGATAAGTGGTTATTAGCCCCCAAACTTGGAATACATATGACACAATTCACAGACCATATGAAACTCAAGAAGAAGGAAGAACAAAGTGTGAATACTTCAGTCTGTCTTAGAAGGGGGAACAAAATACTAACAGGAGGTAGAGTGTGGGAGGGACTTGGGATGAAGAAAAGAGGAGTTCGGGGGAAAAGGGGTGGCAGCAACAGGTATGGGAGGAGACATGGATGAAATACAGAGGGCCAGGAATTTGAACAGAGGTGTGCAGCAATGGAAGGTGTGGAAGTAGGGGAAGCAACCAGAAAGTCCCAGATACCAGGAAAGCAAGTGGCTCTCAGGACCCAACAGGGATGAGATTAGTTGAAATGCCCAACAAAATGGAGGGAGAACCTGTAGAGACCATATCCAAGGCAAGACATGGTTGGGGAATGGGTCACCCACTCATCTCCAAAATTTTTAATCCAGAATTGCTACAGTCTATAGGAATATGGGGACAAAGTGTGGAACAGAGACTGAAGGAAAGGCCATCCAGAGACAGCAGCACCTAGGGGATCCATCCTATATACAGACACAAAAACCCACACACTATTGCTGATGCCACAAAGTGCTTGCTGACAGGAGCCAGATATGGGTATCTCCTGAGAGGATCTGCCAGAGCCTTACTGATACAGATGAGGATGCTTGCAGCCAACCATTGGACTGAACATGGGGACCCCCATTGAGGAGTTAGAAAAAGGACTGAAGGAGCTGAAGGGGTTTGCAATCCCATAGGAAGAACAAGAATATCAACCAATCAGCCCCCCTCCCAGAGCTCACAGGGACTAAACCACCAACCAAAGAGTACACAAGGGGTACCCATGGCTCCAGCTGCATATGTATCAAAGGATGGCTTTGTTGGGCAACAATGAGAGGAGAGGCCTCTGGTCCTGTGAAGGCTTGATGCTCCATTGCAGGGGAAAGCCAGGGAGGTGAGGTGGGAATGGGTGCGTGGGTCAGGGAGCACTCTCATAATAGCGCGGGGGGGGCGGATTTCTAGAGGGCAAACCAGGAAAGGGTATAACATTTGAAATGTAAATAAATGAAATATACAATTAATAAACGAATATCAATGTTTTAAATGAAATAGAAAAGCCAGTGAAAGTTGAACTACCATCTCTGGAATTAATTTTAACTATAAATTACTTCATTTTTTCTTTTTCTTTGTAAACTCCAGATTTTATTCCCCTCCCAGTCTACCACCCCCAAAGAGTTCCACAATCCATACCTCCTCCTTGCCCCTGCACTCTCCCTGCTCCTGCCTCCACAAAGAAGTCCCCACCCCACCCACCCCACCAGATCTCTAAATTTACTGGGGAATCCAGTCTCTTGAGGTTTAGGTGAATATTCTCTGACTGAACCTAGACCTGGTGTTTCTTTGCTATATATGTGTTGGAGGTCTCATCTCAGCTGGTGTTTGCTGCCTGGTTGGTGATCCAGTGTCTAAGGGATCTCAAGGTGTCCAGGTTACTTGAGACTGCTGATCCTCCAACATGGTTGCTTTCTTCCTTAGTATCCTCCAGCTTTTCCCTAATTCAACCAGAGGGTGCACAAATGTGCATCTGACTCTTTTAGCTGCTTATTGAGCCTTTGGGAGAGCAGTCATGGTAGGTCCCTTTTTGTGAATGCCCCATAGCTTCATTAATAGTGTCACATATTAGGGTATCCACTTGAGCTGGATCCTACTTTGGACCTGTCACTGGACCTTCTTTGCCTCAGACTCTTCTCCATTTCCATCCCTGCCTTTCCTTCAGGCAGGAAGAATTATGAGTCAGAGCTTTGACTGTGGGATAGCAACCCCATCTCCCACTTGATGCTCTGTCTTTCTGCTGGAGGTGAATTCAATAAGTTCCCTCTTCCCAGTGCAGGACCTTTCATGTAGAGTCCTCCCACGCTTTGATTCCTGTGAGTCTCTCATTTTCTGGGTCTCTGGTACATTCTACAGGGTTCTCCCAACATCCTTTCTTTGGAGGTCGCCTGTTTCACTTCTTTTTCAATTAAAATAAGCATCCGACGGTAAAAAATAAAGGCAGAAATCAACAAATGAGTTCAAAGCAGTGAGATTCTCGGCCTTCCTAATGTGGTTACCCTTTAACACAGTTTCTTATGTTGAGCATATCACTATCCATAAAATCATTTTCATTGCTACTTCATAACTGAAAATTTGCTACTGTGAAGGGTCAACCGATCCCAAAGGATCATTCATAATCCACAGGATAAGAACTGCTGTTTTACTGCAATGCATGGCACAGAAATTGAGTGCTTGCATTCCATCAGAACACTTGAGTTTGTTTCAGGATACCCTTATTGTGGTTCCAGAACCAGGAGATCTGACGCCTTCTTTTACTCTTCACAGCTACCTGCATGCAAGTGCACACATAGATGCAGATGCACCTACAAATAAATAAACTAATTAAATATTTAGCTAATTAACAGTACTACCAACCAAAGTATACAGTATTATTATAAAATTTCAAATAATTAGATACAACTCACAACACTTTATTAAAAATATGACTATGCAGAACATGAAGAAATGCAATGTAGTCAAGTTGCTAATCATAAAGCTGAAGGATGTACGAGCATAAACTCAATGCAAGAAGCAGTGAGCACTAGAAGTATTAGGATCTTATTAGGAGCTGCAGAGAGGCGCTAATCCATGTCTGTTCTCTAGTGTTATAATGACAGACGGATGACGGCTTGAAAATAACAATAAGTCTTACTGTGAAGTTTAAGACATATGTTTTGCAACATTGTAGGGGATAAGGCCATTTATCCTTTTCAGACAAGCCACCCATTTCCTGGCCAATAGAATATGCTTCTCCTTCTCAACAAGAAGTGGGTAAAGGGTAGTGTTGGAAACAATGAAGAATCACAAAGGAAAAAGAGGAGGAGTCTAAAGCAGACAGTAGCTTCTTTTTCTGCATATAAAAAGGCAACAAGAAATATTTTTTAAAGTGATGAACTAAATTTATTTGGGTAAGTGGAAGAAAATTGTACATTTTGAAATAAAATTCTATAATTTTAATAGTAAATCTGACCAGAATCTAAATAAAAATCTCATACATCTTGCAAGATTACATTCAAAACAAATTTGGATAATTGGATTATTCAAAATAACTTAAAGAGGCTTGATAAATTATGTCCCAAAATTTATAGGAAATTATCTTTTCTAATTTAAGTTAGACTTACTAATTATCATGCATCTTAGAAACAAAAGGATATCAACATTCTTTCTAGATCTGAAAACATATTCCTATTTTAACATTAGAATAAAATAAGATCTAATAATTACAAAACATTTCCCCCTCACTTTATGGTTGTGTGTTCTGATTCATATGTTTTCACCACAATAAGGAAGATTTTTCCAATTTAAAAAAAAGGGGAAAAGCAATTTGACTCACGAACTCCTTTTCATAGAACTAACAGTACTATGCTGAATAAAGTGTAAATTGGCCCTTGTTCCTCATCAAGCATGCTAACCAATTTTCTTGTGTTCAAAAATAGATCATTATGCATTCTTTCCTATGCCAAACATGAATGTGTAGAACATTTTCTTGCATGCTCTGAAGAATAACATAAAAATTCTACACAATAGGCAAGACGATAAGGGAGAGCTTTGTTACATTCATGGTGAGCGATATTTCAGTAACCATGGAAAAATGCAGCTCAGCAAGAAAGGTGTGCTGTGCTAAAAATGAATATTTTAAGGCATAGGATTATATCAGATAAGTCATATCCCTTTTTAATGAATACAAAATAATTTGTTCAAATGGCTTTTACAATATTCTTACACTATGCTATATATAGAAAAGCTACAAGTCATTCTATGAAGAATGATTGGCTTCCTTTTGATGGTCAAGTGATTATGCATTGTTTTAGAGTATATAAATCTCATTGTTCATTGAACAGTTTTCAAAATAGTAGTCTCTACCTGATTTTGATTTCGAAACTAATAAAAGTGTTATGAAGCATAAGTAACAACAATCTCTTTTCAAGTCAATAGACATTCTAATTAAAATGCAAATTCATAAGAAATTAATAAACACTACTGCAGTGGTATGTTCTACCTCAACATGAAAATCCTTTTGTGAGTTATTAAAAGAGATTGTGACTACTGCAGTCAGAACTTCAGACAATGACAACACTGAGGGTCTTAGTTTAGAAATGCCTTATGTTCAATTTTTCATGAAATATATGTCAGCTTACATATGATTTTTTTAATTACTAAAGAATGATTTATTTGTTCTACATCTGAGGATAGTTTTGCATACTGTTACTTAATATAGTTTTCTATATCTACTGAAAGCTTATTTAACAGTTTTCCCATATTTTATGCTATTTTTAATCAACATTTTAAAGTTCATGATTCTTGTACAAGATAATATATTTTTAGAATACTTTTGCTATTTAAAATTGTTATTATTTTGATGTGAAGATTATTATTTTATAAAAAACTCACCATGACCTAATCCAATGTAATATCCGTTCACTATAACAATGTTTTTGTATGGCCTTTGTAAAGCCTGGGAGATAATACTCCATGAGAGTATATCTGTTCATAAATCAATTATTTCTAACCACATTGCATACCCCCTGGAGTGGAAAGGAAAGTACTTGGCACTCTTTTTTAAAATAATAGACAGGTATGTGTAGATACATAGCTCAGTTGGTAGAGTATTTGTATTACATGCTTGAATCCCTGGACTCAGTCCCCAGTACTGCATAAGATTGGCTGTGATTATTTTGTTCTCCCTTCTAAGTGAGATTCATGCATATTCATTTGAACATTGCTTCTTCCTTAGGTTCTTTGTGTTTGTTGACTGTAACATATTACTTGTATTTTATGGCTAATCTCAACTTATAAGTAAGTACATACCATGTACGTTCTTTGGGAACTGGGTTATCTCACTCAGGATGATATTCTCAAGTTTGATGCATTTGGCTGCAAAATTCATGATGTCTTTGTTTTTCATAGCTGAATTGTGTTCTATTGTGTAGATGTACCACATTTTCTTTATCCATTCTTCAGTTGGGGAACATCTTGGTTGTTTTCAGTTTGGGGCAATTAAAGTAAAACTGTTATGTACATAGCTGAGCAAGTGTCTTTGTGGGATGTTGGAACATATTTGGGTATATAGCCAGGAGTAGTATAGCTGGAGCTTGAGGTAGAACTAATCCGTTTTCTAATAAACCACCAAATTTATTTCCAAAGTGGTTGTACATGTTTGCACTCCCACCAGCAATGGAGAAAAGCTCCATTAACTCACTATCATATGTTGTCTTGAGTTTTTGATCTTAGCCATTCTGATATGTATAGATGGAACCTCATAGTTGTTTTGATTTGCATTTCCCTAACACCCAAAGATTTTGAACATTTCTTTAAGTGCTTTTCATTCATTTGAGATTCCTTTGTTGAGAATCCTCTATTTAGTTCTGTGTCACATAGTAGATGAACAGAGGGAACTGAGAGGGAGAGGGAGAGGGAAGAGAAGGGGGAGGGGAATTGGAGATTCAGGATCAGGTGTGAGAAAGGACAATAGAGATGGCTACATAGCCATGAAAATGAAAGGAAATCTGTAACTGACAGGAGTGAGGAGGTGGTGGACATCTCCAGGAGGTGATGGAAATCTGGGATAGGGACTGGGAATCAATGAGGGTGATTTTAGCTGTGATTCAATACATTGGAGATATAGAAGATCAAGAGGTCACCTCCTATAGCCAGTCAATAACCCTAGTGGAACGATTGTGTGACATTCATCCATCACATGTTATTTCCCAAATTTATCCTGACTAGAAAAAAATGCAAGAATGGGAATTCAGTCTTCTTCACAGATTGAAAGAATGATCAAACAATAACTGGCCCAACGTGAGACCCACCATATAAACAAGCACCAGTCACTAACACTATTAATGGTGCTCTATTATGCTTGTCGGCAGGGACAAGTTTTCCTCTGAGAGGCTCCATCCAGCAGCTTACTCAGACAGACACAAATATACACAGTAAAATATTGGATGGAGTTTGGAGACTATTATGATAGAATAGGAGAAAGAATTGTTGTCTCAAAGAGGATAGGAACCCCACAGAAAGAACAATGGACCTTTGGGACTCTGAGTCTGAAGCACCAACCTAAGAATATAATAGGGGGTGGACCTGCACATATGTGACAGGTGTGATTTTCATGTATGTCCTGAATAAATGGAACAAGGTCTATTCCAAAAGGTGTGATCTGAATGTGGGACATGTTCTTTTGGCTCAGCTGCCATGTCTTGCCTCAGTGGGAGAGAAAGCACCTAACCTTTTACAGACTTAATGTGCTGCCTGACTTGAGGGATACCTGGCAGGGCACCCACTCAAAAGAGAAGGGGAGAAGTGATGGGGGAAGGATTGTGGGAGGGAGTGACTGGGAGGTTGGCAGTAATCAAGATGTAAAGTTAATAAGTAAAAAATAAATTAATTACTTAGTAAAAAATAAAAATAATAGTTGTAATGAAGTACTAATATAATTCTACCACTGAAGAGGCAGAGACAGGAGGATCAGAAGTGCAAAATTATTTTGCCTACCTAGCAACTCTAAGGCTATCATGACTTATCTGAAACCCTTATAACAAGCCAACAAAAACAAACTATCATGAACAATCATTAACAACAACAACAATAACAAATGTAATATAACACAATAAGTAAATAACCAACTAAATCCAGAATGTGAGATGTTGAGTTTAATTGATGTTAAAAGTCTGTGCCACAAAAATAACTCCAAATATATAAAACATTTGAACATGAAACCTGAAACACTAGCACCACTAGTAGAAAACAGAGTGCTCTACAGTACATGGGTGTAAGGAAGGACTTTATAGGACACCATGTGCCCAGGAATTGAGTCTGGTGGTTTACAAATGGGGCCTCATAAACTTACAAAGTATTTGCCCAGCTAAGGAAACAAATGAGTGAAAAGGAATCCCATGTGGTGGGAGAATATCTTTGATAGTTACACATCAGATAGCATATTTCTATCCAAAAATATAAATAACACAAAGATCAAAGAAAAGAAGCATACACATCCAAAAACATGGCTTGGCATATGAATAAAGAGTTCTCAAGAAAAGAATATAAAGGGGTTGGGGATTTAGCTCAGTGGTAGAGCGCTTGCCTAGGAAGTGCAAGGCCCTGGGTTTGGTCCCCAGCTCTGAAAAAAAAAAAGAAAAAGAAAAGAAAAGAAAAAAGAAAAGAATATAAAAATGGCTAAAAAAATATTTAAAAAAAAAACTTTTTCATTGCTCTTAGCAATTAGAGAATGATAAGTCAAAACATCTTTGACCATTCCCCTACCACAGTCAGAATGGCAATAAAGTAAACCAACTGATAAGGAAAGGTCTTGAGGATGTGAGCAAAAAGGAATGCATAGGCATTGTTGGTGAGCTTGCAAAATGGTTTCGCTGCTCTGGAGAAGACTCACAAGTTAAAAATAATTCTACTGCATGACCCAGTGATGCTACTCTTCGGCAAACAGCAAAAGAACTCAATATCATACTCCATAGACATTTACTAACACATGATTATTATCTCTACTTATATCACAGCTAGGAAATGAAAGGAACCTAAATATCTTTCAACTATTGAACAGGCAATGAAAGTGAGGTGAATATTTGCTTTGGAATACAATTCAGCTCTAAGGAATAGAAAATCATAACACTTGCAAGTAAATGGATGGAACTGGGAAAGTTATTGAATATAGAAACACAGATACAGAAAGATGGCTATCATATATTCTCTCTTGTCTTCAGTTCTTAACTCCATATCTTCAGATGTGAGTACATCACCCAGAGAAACTTGTAAGTGTACTTTTGGCCACTCTATCAGCATCTTTTCCCTGACACTCTTTTCCACTCTTATCACTTCTAATCCCCAATACTAGAAGGAAAGTTAGAGAGGAAAGGGGCATCTATACTGTTAGGATACTTCTCGCTGAGTTTCTTAGGGCAAGTCCAATATTTGTCATCAGCAACCAGAAACCAGTGACCAGCAAACTATCTATCCACCAATCCAGCATCCAGCAATAGCAGAAAGAACAACAGTAAGATGGAGAGCAGCAGCCACAGACTTTCTTGGGCACTCCAGCATTTTTAGACCCACTAAAGATTCCCCAGAATTCCAATGTAAAATATCTTCAGATGGCAAAATCATGCCCTTGACAGAGCATGAGACAAATCATAGTCAGCTGCTGTGGGAAAATACTTGAACAAAATTGAAAAAAAAAACATTTTCACATAATATTTCTGTCTTTTTAAAGAAAACAAAATTCCCACTATAGTAACCAAGGAAACCAGGAAATTAAACAGGTTACCAGGCAGTGATGAGGAACCAAGAGAGAGGAAAAACAGGGCGTATATGATTTGAAAGAAGAAAGGGGGAAAATGCCCCTGGGCCGTAGGAGGAGCTTTAATTATGGAGAGAGGGGCAGCCAAATACAGAAGATGAAGGGGAGAAGATGCTAAAATAAAAATGTATATAAATACATACGCATTTGCTTATGTAGTCAAAGTGAAATCTTTCCTTTGGTGATGACAGCAATAGGTACTGACATAAACATATAGTTATGGATGATATGAATATAGAAAGAGATGATAGACTATCAATTGATTGATAGCTCAATCACTACATATATTATATATGTAAATATATATATGAATGAGTCAAATTCCTTGAATATAATTTGGGATATTGGTTTATCTTAAGAAATTTTTAGTTTTATATGTATGGCATACTGAGTATGTCTGTTAAAATCATCTTTATATGTATTTAAAAATTTATTTCAAAGTGGCTGTGGCAGATTTGCTTTACAATTTTAAATCACCAGAAGTAAATAGAAAATATATATGAAAGCAGTAAAGTCATTATATTGCATAGAAATGCAGTCCTGATTGTTCTTTCATTTTGTATGTATGTATTGAATTTTTTCAGGATAAAACTTTAAGATAATTATAACATAATGGACATAAGAATAGACAAACCTCTCCATGGAAAGAATTTGGAATCATTTTTTATGTTAAAAATATACTTACTGAATGAACATTCACCTCCAACATGCTAAGGCCAGTACTCTTCCACATTATGTGACATCATTGATAGAGGCCACCTAAAAATCATCATGAGGACAACTGTAATCAGAAAATGCAAAAGGAGTACATGAAGAAATCCTACTAATGTCATAAAATGCAATGCATTCTTTTTATATAGACAGCAGGAAAATAAAGGATATAAAAACGAGGAGGTGATTTTTCTAGTTAATAGGAATAATACAGATAAACAGTTTAGTTCCAAGAAGGCAGTTTTAAACTATGATGCCTTTGTAGAACAGAGAACTTCTTTGTGAAAACTGTATAGGAAAGAAAGGAGCTTTCTTTTACATTTATAGAAACATATTTCATATTAAAAATAGGTTTTTCTCTAAAGAAGTGTTTAGACTATAATGTCTAGAAGAAAAAGCAGATTTAGCAATGGTGCCAAAATAAATCATCTTATAAGAAATAATCTCTAACACATGATTTGCTTTTTTCTGTCTAATCACTGACTCTGTATTAACTTCTGCTACTGCTCATTGACAGGATGGCTATGAACCACCTGATACAGGGCAGAAACGATTTTCAGCCTCATGAATCTTCTTTCTGCTGTGGAGGCGAAAATTGGATAGTGGTAGAGAGCAAACCAACGGTTATCTATTTTGCTTTCCACCCATGTTTTTTTTACTGGGGAGTTGGCATTACAGAAGGACTAGAAGAGAAAGAGAAAGCCCCAACCTTAACCTGACTCCTCCTCAGAAGAGTGGCATGCTATTCAGGCTCTGCAGCTGGATGTTCTGTAGCACACCAACCAGCTCTTGATTGAAAAAGACAATCAGTTCTCATTTTTTAGCAATATTTTGCATGAACCTTTTCTAGCTTTGAACGTATTATGAGTTAACTTGGTCCTACATAACTTCCAACCCCCCCCAAATACAGAACATGTGAATATTAATGCCATTTGAAATAGTCCAGCCATTTGAAAGGACCTTCTAGCTGATAATGCCTGATTGATTACACTCCCTAATTATCTATTGAAACATCCATCAAAGCCTCATGGAAACAAAGCTAAGGAACACAGACAGTAATGTCACTCAAGCTGATCTTAGCTTACTAGTGCAGGCTATTGCGTTTTTAATCACCTAAAGTCTAAATCAAGAATAAGTAAGAGAGAAAAGAACCTTCTAGCTCTAAAATAGTCTAATGAAATCTCAGCGCCTCATCTGTACCTCCTACCACTAGTGGAGAGCACCTTTTGACCTAGTGAGGCCTCCACTCAACCTAAACCTCTGTGCATGTCAGCATGCAGCGCATGACTCAGAATTCCAACAAAAGCAGAGTGGTAGGAGAAGCCACAATGAACTGAGTAACCATAGGAAGCTGCCCTCAGGTGGGCAGCCTGTGGCTTTGCTTTGTGCTAAATTCACAGCAGGACCTGGCACTTCCCTTGAAAAAGAAAATCCACTCCAAAAACGCACTAGGAAGCAAAGCAGATTTTACAGAATATTCTGTAAGGATACAGAAAAGAGGATTTGTGTCACATAGTAGAAAGCAAACTAGCTAGCACAAAATTGCGTTCGGGATTAATAGTTACCCCCACCCCCACACAAGTTCTTCTTGGAGTCACAGACACAATGTCTTTAGCCAGAGTGTTTCCCACAAGACACTAACCTCAGCTTTCTTTCTTACAACTAGAGTGATTAGAGGACTCCCAGGCCCTGAAGGACCAATTCAAAACAGGCTTATCAAATCATTCATTTAATGAACTGCTCTTAATGCCTGGAAGGAATCTACTGCTTAGAAAACTCAGTTTGTGTGCCATTATTTTTGCATCCTGGAATGAGAAATAAGCAGTTGTTAGGACAGAAACTGGAAGAAAATGTATCACTGTGGTTACGTTTTCTGCACAGCATAAAGCTAATGTACATGGAATGAATATTCTGCATTATTGGATCAGTTAACTTAATTATGAAGCCAATGTTGATAGACACTTTCATCATCAGAGTGCAGACACTTGTTTTGCAAAAAAAAATGTATAATGTATAAATTAATGTATAATGTATAAAAATGTTTTAAATTAGCAGAATAAAGTTTTTCCAAGATCGGGGAGATGTACAGAAATGTCTATTCAACCTTGTTCCAAATAGTGACAAAAGAAAAAAGATAAACATTTTACACAAGTAGAGCTTAGTGAGTCAGTGAGTTTCCTGTAGTTAATATAGGAGCTCGGCTTACACAAAGGCAGGAAGGTGCATTCTGTAAAGAACTGGAAGAGAGAGATATGGTAATCAAATTACAATTAAAAATTAGAAAGGAAGAAAAGAAAGATGAGAGGAAAGGAAGAAAGGGAGGAGAGGGAGAAGGAGAAGAAGAGGAGAGGAGTGAAGAAGAAGAGGAGAGAAGAGTGGAGAGTGGAGAGGAGAGGAGTGGAGGGGAAGGGAGATAGAAAAGTACAACCTAGCATGGAAGCTGCTTCTAAGACTTAAAGGAAGCACCACAAATGAACCTCCTCTTCTTGTTGCTACTGATCACACTTCTACAACAGCAGCAGACAGCTCCTGAATCTTGTATGTTTCTTCATCTTCCTGAGTCAAGTTACTTTCTGCTGAGTTTAGGAACTTTCCCATCCTTGATACAATGTTTCAATGTTCCAGTGGAAATAGCTATGTAACAAAGATCTATGCAATATTTCTCATCATTAATCATGTGTATCACCTGGTAATCCTATAAATAACTGCATGTTCTGTCCTGGTCATTCTATGCTGCATCCTGTGGTAATTTAGCTAACCCAAGAAAGATACTTGAGTTTGTTGAAAGTGTTTTACATGGTAATGTCCTAGGTGAACTCTTGTGGTGAGAGAGAAAAGGGCTAGAGAGATGATTCATTAGTTTAGAACACTTGTTGCTCTTTCAGATGACTAGGGTTCAATTCCTAAACTATGGCTTTAACTAGCCATCATTTATTGTTCCAAGAGATCCGCCAATCTCTTCTGACTTCCACAAGTATGACACACACACATGGTGTTGAGGGCGGTGGTAATTGGGAGTAGATGGGGAGGGGAACACCCATAAAAAAGGGGAGGGGGAGGGGTTAGGGGATTGAAGGACAGGCAACGGGGAAAGGGAATAACATTTGAAATGTAAACAAGAAATACCAATTTTAATAAATAAGGAAGAAATAAAACATGTAGACACATAAATGCAAAAATAATTTTAATTTTTTTTCTAATAAGATAAGATAGATAATGGTTTCTATCATAAGAGATCCACTGCCTGAGAGTGAGGGTTATAAGTGTTATCACAGTGTAACAATCAGAAGATTAAAATCCATGTATAAAATCCATACTTCCTCAATCAGTTAACTTAGTTTGAGTTCAGGAAATATTCCTTGTGGTATATTTATAAAAGCTCATGACCACTGCCAGTTTCTACCTGCTCCCAGAGCTAAACCTATCTCACAGCTCTCCGTACCAAAATCTCATGGGCGGGGGGGGAGAGCTGGACTCTCAGAAATGCAGAAAATCCTGAGAACCTAGAGGAGACAACTGCTTCTGCTCACATTCCTGGCACAAGAGGAATTTATGAAGTATGCCCTCTGTAGCAGCAGTCAGCGGTAGGACCCTTCTGGTCTCTGCCTGTGCCCAGAACCAGGAGGGCTAGCACACCTGAAAGCAGAAGTAAGACCAACTCTTCTGCTCCAAGCAACCAGCCTGGAGGCTTTAGGTCACACAAAGCCAGGGGCAGTCTCAGACCGGACACTTACGGTTTCTACCTGCACCCAGAGCTAACCCAGTTCCACAAATCTCTGTAGCCAGAGCTGCATGAAAGAAAACAGGTCTACAGGAATGTTGCCACACAGGCTTACAGGAGGGACAAACCATTGTCAGAGAAAGTAAGACAAGCTAACACTAGAGACAACCTGATGGCAAGAGGCAAAAGCTTGAATCTAAGCAACAGAAACCAAGACTATTTGGCATCATCAGAACCTAGTTGTCCAACCAAAGCAAATAATAGATATCCAAACGCACTGGAAAAGAAAGACATAGACTAAGAGATTGGATACATAAAGAGAACTCAGAATTTTGCTGCACACAGGAAACATACCTCAGTGACCAAAACAGACCCTATCTCAGAGGAAAAAGCTGGAAAATAATTTTCTAAACAAATGGTCACAGGAAACAAGTTAGAGTTGCCATTTTGACATTGAATAAAATTGACTGACAACCAAAACTTATCAAAAAAGATAGGGAGGTCACTTCATATTTATCACAGGAAAAATCCACCAAGATGAGCTCTCAATCCTGAATATCAATGCTCTGAATTCAAGGGTCCCTACATGTATAAAAGAACTATACTAAAGCTCAAAGCACACATTGCACCTCATACACACCCCACTCTCATCAGTGGACAGATCATAGAAACAGAAACTAAACAGACTTAAAGAAACTAAGAGAAGTTATGAACCAAATGGTTTTAACACATATTTATATAACATTTCATCCTAAAACAAAAGAATAAATCTTCTCAGCACTTTATGGTACTTTCTCCAAAATTTACCATATAATCAGTCACAAAACATATCTCAATAGATACTGGAGATTAAAACAATCTCATGCATATCATTATATCACCATGGACTAAGGCTGGTCTTCAATAACAACAAAATGAACAGAAAGGTGACATATATATGGAAGCTGAACAATGCTTTACTCAATGATAACCTGGTCAATGAAGAAATAAAGAAATTAAAGAATTTTTAGAATTTAATGAAAATGAAAGCTTAACATACCCATACTTTGGGACAATGAAAGCAGCACTAAGAGGAAAATTCAGAGCTCTGAGTGTCACCAAAAAGAAACTAGAGAGAGCATACTTTAGCAGCTTGACAGGACTCCTAAAACGCTGAAACAAAAAGAAGCAAATACACCAAAGAGAGACAGCATGAAATAATCAAACTCAGGACTGATATCAACCAAGCAAAAAAGACTATAAAAAGAATCAACAAAACCAGGAGCTGGTTCTTTAAGGAAATCAACAAAATAGATAAACCCTTAGCCAAACTAACCAGAGGGCACAGAGAGTGTGTCAAAATTAACGGAATCAGAAATGAAAAGGGAGACAAAAAAACAGAATCTGAGGCAATTCATAAAACATCAAATCATGCTACAAATGCCTATACTCAAGAAAACTGGAAAATCTGAACGGACAAATTTCAAGACAGATACCAGGTACCAAAGTAATATCAAGAACACATAAACCATCTAAACACCCCCATAACTCCTAAAGGAATAGAAGCAGTTATTAAAATATCCCAACCCCCCCAAAGAAATCCCCACACCATATGGGTTTAGTGCAGAATTCTATCAGGTATTCATAGAGGACCTCAAACCATCACTGTCCAAACTATTCCACAAAATAGAAGCAGAAAGAACACTACCCAATTCCTTCTATGAAACAACTTTTACACTTAAAAAGAACCAACAAAGAGAACTTCAGATCAATATCCCTAATGAATATCAACTCAAAACTACTCAAAAAAATTCTTGCAAACAGATTCCAAGTACATATCAAAACGATCATCCATCTTGATCAAGTAGGCGTCATTGCAGGGAACCAGGATTAGTTTCCTATATGGATATTCATCAACATAATCCACTATGTAAACAAACTCAAAGAAAAAAACTGCATAATCATCTCATTAGATGCTGAGAAAGAATTTGACAAAATTCAACATGCTAAATGACCTGGAAAGATCATGAATTCAAGGCCCATACATAAACAGTAAAAGCAATAAACAGCAAAAAAGTAACCAACATCAAACTAAATGGAGAGAAATTTGAAGCAAACCTACTAAAATCAGGCACTGGAAAAGTCTGCCCACTCTCTCCCTACTTATTCAACATAGTACTTGATGTTCTAGCCAGAGTAGTCCGACAATAAATGGAGGTCAAAGGTATACGAACTGGAAGGGAAGAATTCAAAATATCACTATTTCCAGATGATATGATAATGTAATTAAGTGACCCCAAAACTTACACAAGAGAAATACTAAGCCTGATAGACAACTTCAGCTAAGAGGCTGGGTATAAAATTAACTCAAACAAAGCAATAGCCTTCTACTCAAAGGATAAACTGGCTGAGAAAGAAGTTAGGGAAATGACACCATTTGCAATTGTCCCAAATAACATAAAATACCTTATTGTGACTCTAACCGAGCAAGTGAAATATCTATGAGACAAGATCTTCAAGTCTCTAAAGAAAGAAATTGAAGATCTCAGAAGACGGAAAGACCTCCCATGCTCATGGATTGGCAGGATTAATATAGTAAAAATAGTCATTTTGCAAAAAGCAACATACAGCTTCAATGCAATCCCATCAAATTCCAACTCAATTCTTCACAGAGTTAGAAAGAGTAATTTGCAAATTCATTTGGATATCAAAAACCTAGGATATCAAAAACTATCTCCAACAATAAAAGAAATTCTGGGAGAATCACCATCCTTGACTTCAAAATGTATTACAGAGCAATAGTGATAAAAACTGTATGGTATTGGTACAGAGACAGGGAGGTAGATCAATGGAATAGTATTCAAGACCCAGAAATAAACCCACACACCTATGGTCACTTGATCTTTGACAAAGGAGCTAAAACCATCCATTGGGAAAAAGACAGCATTTTCAACAAATGGTGCTGGTTCAACTCTAAGTCAGCATGTAGAAGAATGCAGATTGATCCATTCTTATTGCCCTGTACAAACCTTAAGTCCAAGTGAATCAAGGACCTCCACATCATCAGATACACTCAAACTAATAGAAGCAAAAGTGAGGAAGAGTCTCAAACACATGGGCACTGGGGAAAATTTCCTGAACAAAACACAAGTGACTTATGCTTTAAGATCAAGAATCGACAAATGGGACCTCATAAAACTGCAAAGCTCTGTAAGGCAAAGGACACTGTTGTTAGGACAAAACAGCAACCAACAGATTGGGAAAAGATCTTTACCAATCATACTGCAGATATACAAAGAACTCAAGATTTTATACTTCGGGTGTTGGGGATTTAGCTCAGTGGTAGAGCGCTTGCCTAGCAAATGAAAGGCCCTGGGTTTGGTCCCCAGCTCCGAAAAAAAGAAAAAGAAAAAAAAAAAAACTAACCAAGATGTTATTCTTCAAAGAGCCAAATAACCTAATTAAAAATGGGGTACAGAGTTAAACAAGGAATTCTCAGCTGAGGAATATCAAATGCATGTGAAGTACCTAAAGAAATATTTAACATCTTTAGTCAATCAGGGAAATGAAAATCAAAAGAACCCTGAGATTTCACCTCACACCAGACAGAATGGCTAAGATCAAAAACTGAGGTGACAACAGATGTTGGCAAGGACATGGAGAAAGAGGAACACTTCTCCACTGTTGGTGCGATTGCAAGCTGTTACAACCACCCTGGAAATCAGTCTGTAGTTTCCTGAGAACATTGGATATTTTCCTACCTTAGGAGCCAGCTATTCCACTTCTAAGCATATACCCAAAAGATTCTCCAACATACAACAATGACACATGCTCCACCATGTTCATAGCAGCCTTATTTAAAATAACCAGAAGCTGGAAAGAACCCAGATCCCCTTCAACAGAGGAATGTATACAGAAAATGTGGTATATCTACACAATGGTGTACTACTCAGCTATCAAAAAAATGAGTTCATGAAATTCATAGGCCAATGGATAGAACTAGGAAATATCAACCTGAGTGAGTTCACCCAATCACAAAAAAACACACTTGGTATGTACTCACTAATAAGTGGATACTGGCCCCAAAGCCTGAAATACCCCAGATATAATTCACAGACCACATGAAACTCAAGAAGCAGGACGAACAATTAGTGGATGCTTCAGGCCTCCTTAAAAGGCAGAACAAAAATATTCATAGGAGGAGATATGGAGACAAAGTTTGGAGCAGAAACTGAAAGTGTTGCCATTCAGAGCCTGCCCTACCTTGAGATCCAGCCTATATATATTACAGCCACCAAAACTAGACAATATTGCTGAAGCCAAGAAGTACAAGACGATATGATGGGAGACTGATATAGCTGTCTCCTGAGAAGTTCAGCCAGAGTGTGACAAATACAGAGATGAATGCTAGCAGCAAACCATTGAACTGAGAATAGGGTCCCCATTGGTGGAGTTAGGGAAAGGATTGAAGGAGCTAAAGGAGCTTGCATCCCCATAAGAACGACAATGCCAACCAACTATAGCTCCTAGGGACTCTACCCAAAGACTACAAAGGACAGATCCATGCCACCAGCTGCATATGCATCAGAAGATGGCCCTTTTGGGCACCAATGGGAGGAGAAGCACTTGCTCCTGCCAAGCGGGACACCCCAGTGTAGGGGAATGTCAGAGTAGGTAGGCGGGAAAGGTGGTGGTTGGAGAGGGGGAGTGCCCCTATAAAAAAGGGGGGAGCGGGATGGGATAGGGGGTTATGGATGGGATACCAGGAAAGGGAATAACTTTTGAAATGCAAATAAATAATGTCCAATAAAAAACGTTTAAATACAGAAAAAAATGCTCATACTTACATTTGAGAGAGAGGGGCGTGGAAAGATAAAGACAGATTCATTCCATAATTTGTTATTCTACAGAACTCTGACTTTTAATATATCATTCTTGTATTTATATTTATTTTTAATTGAAAAAACTTTTATACATTATGTACTCATCATACTTTCTCCTCCAAATATTTCTCCTATATCAGCCTCATCACTGAATTCCTACATTTCCTTTTCTCTTTACAAAAACAAACAAGTTTTAAACTTACCAAAAATTAACAGATGCAAAAATGAAAACAGAATATATAATTCAAAGGCTAATAGCATGCACACACACACACACACACACACACACACACACACACACACACACCCGAACAACAACAACACCTGAGACAATAAAAATTTACAAAAATGCCATTGAGTTTGTTTTGTGTAAACCAACTATTCCTGCATGAGTACTCTATTCTAAAGTGTGACTGAGAGTCTCCATTGTATGAAGTTCATTTTTCCTTTGCAAGTAGGTTATCAATTACCAAAGCCCTCTTGGTTATAAATGGAAGCCCATGTGCACTTTCTCATCTCAGTGCTGAGGCCCAATCTTGGCTCAACTTGCACAGGTCCTCTACAGAATGTCACCATCTCAGTGAATTTATGCATTAATAAGTCCTATTGTTAATATATGTTAAATGCTATCTTCTAAAATAGAAACTAACCATCAATTTGTAGTGAGGAACCGATGATTTTGGCATTAGTCTGAGTTATATAGGTCTCTGTTGGACCAGATGTAACCCATTGCTAGCACTGGAGGTTTCATTAAATGACATAAAATGATAGCTGGAGAATTATGTCCTCCACTGTTTTTTGTTTTGTTTTGTTTTGTTTTCATTTGTATTTTGTCATATTTGTGGAAGGTTCTGACATAGCAGATTTCTATTTAGTACCTAAAATGGCTATTGGTGAGAATTATCACCCCCCATATTCCCTCCATATCCTTTTCTTCTACCCTATTCTTATATAATATTCCTGCTCCAAGCTTCCCTCTATATCCACAATTTATTCTATTTATCTTAATGTGGAGGATCTTCTGCTCCTGCCTCATCACTTACTAGGTATCTATCATCTGTGGTTTTATTAACTGCAGCATGAATGTTGAATGGTTAAAAGCATGTAAGAAAAGACAAAGTATTTGACTTTGGGAATATGGGTTGCCACACTCAGGATGATTTTTTTCCAACTCTTACCTACATATTTCATAATTTTACTTACCTACATATTTCATAAATGTGTTTTTAACAGCTTTACTATATCCCATTGTGTAAATCTACCACATTATTGTTATCTGTTCATCAGCAGGAATATATCTAGGGTCTTCCTAAACTCTGGGTATATTCAATACCAGCAACACCTATGGATGGGCAAGTGTCTATGCAGTACAATGTAGAGTACTTTGAGCATATGCCCAAGAATAGTATAGCTAAATCTTGAGGTTGATCTATTCCTAGATTCCGAAGGACATACCATATGGGTTTGCACAATAGCTATACATATTTGCATTTCCACAAAAATGAATAAATGGCCACTTTTTTCCTGTACCCTTGCCAGCATAAGCTGCCATTTGCTTTGCAGCTTTTGGTCATTCTGGCTGCTGTAAGATGAAATTTAAAGTAGTTTTAATTTTTCACTTTCATGAGGGCTGAGGATGTTGAACACTTCTTTGATGCTCAGCCTTTTGTATTTGATCTTTAAGAAATCACTGCTTAGGTTTACAACAACTTTTTGACTAGGGTACTTGTTTGTTTTTAATGGAAAATATTTTTAGATCTTTATATAATTTAAATATTGATCCATTATCAAATATGTAGTTGGTAAAGGTCTCTTTCCATTCTGTAGCATTTTACTTGGTGGGAATAGAAGTTTTTTCTGCTATGTAGATGCTTTTTAGTTTCACAAGGTCCCCTTTATTACTGGTCTTAGTGTCTGTTCTGTTCAGAACATGTTTTTCTTGTGCTGATGAGTTTACTTTTCTGCCCATTTTCTTTTCTATTGTGTATAGGGTTTTGGGTTTTATATTGAGGTCCTTGATTCATTTGGAGTTGAGGTTTGTGCAGGATGATAAATATGGACATATTTGTATCCTTCTACATGTAGCCATCCAGTTTGATCAGCAAATTATTTTAGAAAATAAATGAAACTTTATTAACAATGAGTATTGGAATATGTCAAAGATTTGCTCTTCATCTGCAACATGAGCAGGTGGTTTTGTCATTTATTCTGTTTATTTGTTGAATTACGTTTATTCTATTATTATTCATTATTTATGTTGAACCCATCCCTAAGTTTCTGAATGAAACAAACTTGATCAAGGTTGAAAAAATTTTGGTGTGTTCTTGAATCCAGTGTGTAAGTATTTCATTGAGAATTTTTGCATCCATGTTCACATTGATATTGGACTATAATTTCCTTTTTTCGTTGGATATTTGTGTAGTTTAAGACTCAGCGTAGTAGATGATAATGTGGCCCCATAAAAAGTCCACTACTCAAAGACTATACATGGATTGACCAATGGATCCTATTGCATATGTAGCAGAGGATAACCTTGTTGGGCACCAATGGAAGGAGAAGCCCTTGGTGCTGCCAAGGTTGGATCCCCAGTACAAGGGAATATTGGTGGTGAGTAGTAAGGAGATGGGGTGGGGAGGGGAACACTCTTATAGAAGAAAGGGAGGGGAAGGGGATAAGGGGCTTATGGACAGGAAACTGGGAAAGGGAATAACATTTGAAATGTAAATAAAGAAATACCCAATTTAAATAAAAAGTATTAGGAAATTCACTTCATTTTATATTTTGTGAAATCATTCAATAAGAAATAGATTTAGTTGTTTTTTGAAGGAAGTACTGGTAAAGTTCTGGAGTTTTGGGAGCTCTTTTAATTAGTGTATGATATTTAATTTCTGCATGCCGTAAAGTTTAAGAAATTCATCTATTTAAGTTTTCCAGTTTTATGGAGTATAGGTTTGTAAAGTATGTTGTGGTTTTCTTGAATTAGCTCAGTGTCATGTGTAAAGTCAAGTCCCCTTTTTCTTCACTGATTTAATCAATTTGGATCATCTTTCTTGGTCTTTCAGTAAATTTGATTATGATTTTGTCAAGTAATGGACTTTCTCAGAGAACCAGAACTT
Organism: Rattus rattus; assembly: GCF_011064425.1. Taxonomy (NCBI): domain Eukaryota; kingdom Metazoa; phylum Chordata; class Mammalia; order Rodentia; family Muridae; genus Rattus; species Rattus rattus. The sequence continues at coordinate 61,880,843 of NC_046160.1, forward strand.
TATTTCATTGACTAGTTTGTTGTTGTTTTTCTTGCTGTTGTTGTGTTTCATTGGTTTCAGCTGTGAGTTTGATTAGTCCTTGCTATCTATACTTTCTGATGTTTTGTTCAGATATGAGAGATCTGTCTAATTTTTTGATGTAGGCACTTGATGTTGGGAACTTACCTTTTACAGTGATATTTATTGTATCTCATTGATTTGAGTATGCTGTTATTTCTTTTTCATTCATGTCTAAAATTTTAAATTTCTTCTTGATTCATGTCTATAACTGTGGTTTCACTCAACTGGATGATTTTTTTTTTTAATTTCCAGGAGTTTGTGTGTGTTTGTGTGTGTGTGTGTGTGTGTGTGTGTGTGTGTGTGTGTGTGTGTTCTTTTTATATTTATTTATATTATTCTATATTCATGATGTTCAGAAAGTATGTAGGGTGTTATTTCAATTTTCTTGTACTAGCTGAGACATTGTGTATCCAGATATGTATGAAATTTGGGATAAAGTTGACTTACTTGGTGAAATGTGTCTACTATGTCTATATTGTTTGCAATGCTATTTAACTCCAGAATTTCTCTATTTAGTTCTGGCTAGATAGTCCTTCTATTGGTGAGAATTGTGTATTGAGGTAATCTACTAATGCACAATTGTGAGGGTCAATGTTTGATTTTAGCTGTACTAGTGTTTCTCTGATGAACATGAGTGAACTTTTGTTTGTTGCATCAGTTATCATAATTGCAGTATCCTCTTTCACGAATTTTTCTTTGATGAGTATGCAGTGTCCTCTCTGTCTCTTCTGATTAAATTGCTTTGAAGTCTTTTTGTTTTTTCAGCTATATTGGTGATTGTTGAAGTAGTCAAGAAATAGCATTACTTGGATGTTATAACTCAACTGGGTTTGAGAAGTGACAAAAATAATGTCAAACGGATGTTCACGTCTTTCCCTAAAGAATTTGAATGGAGTTTGTTGCTGATGCCAACTGAGATAAGAATTTTGTAGATGGGTGTTTTAGGGGTAGAAAATGAATCTTTTGAGTAACTGAGTTGAAACATTGAGAGTCATTTCCCTGGGAGGATATTTAGACAGATGTTATGGAACTGTAATTTAAAATATATTTTAAGACATGGATTTTAAATACTACACAAAATTTGGAATACCAATTCTAAGGGAAAGACACAGAAAGAACCAGGATGTTATCTTAAAGTACCCATAAATTTATCCAAGTAATATTTTGTCCTTGTTTTTCTATGGTTTGTTGAGTTAGGCTTCAATCTAACACAGACTGAGCCTAAAATTTTGCATGTATCTAAAAATGATAATGAACTTCTGATCCTCCTGTATCCACATCTTACATGTTCAGATTACCAATCATTCACTACAACACTCGGAGGTGCTAGGGTCAAACCCAGAAATTCATGTTGGTTAGGAAACACAATATGCCCAGCCCCAATATGGGTGGTTGGGTGGGGAAGCACCCTCACAGAGGCAATGGGTGGTTATGGGAGGGGGTTTGTGGAGGAGTAACCAGGAAGGGGGATATTATTTGAGATGTAAATGATTGAAATGATTAATAAAAACAATCGCTCAAATTATAAGGTAACTTCAAACTATGAGTAACTGATTAGAAAGTCATTTTACAAAAAACATAGAGAACATTAATCATGTAAAAGAATATCACAACCATAGATACAGAAACTTAGTGGAATATAAGGTATTGCTAGCATTTTCAAGGCTAATCAAGTGTAAAGATACCATTGAAAGTTTCAAGATACAAAGAGTATCTGGGAATTAGTGAGGTATTGACAAAGAAGATTTGTAGTACATAGTGATGTTCTATATTGTAATCTAGTTAAGAATATAAGTTAACCAATCGGAAATTTGTTGCAAGGCCATCTTTTAAATACATTTTAGAATCAAGCCAAAGGAAGCTAAAGAATAAAACATGTTGGAATTTTGAATTACTCATGAATTGAGAGATTTAAATATGTGTAAAGTGAAGGTGCAGCCCAGGTGTGATCACAGAAACATGAGTGAATGAGAGCAGAAGTGCTTGGCTTGGAAGTACAGACAGCTGCGAGCTTTCCATGCCCGTTCAGGGTTCTCTTTTCCCTTTGAAGTGGGCCAATGCCATCTTTAAATAAGAGAGAGAGAGTGGATAGTTGAAGAATTCAGTATTTGCAAGTAAGCATTATTTTGAATAATGAGAAAAATATTTGACTATATGAGTTAGAAGGGTTGCCAAAATGTTTTCAAAACCTAGTTGATGCCGGAGCACAAATTTATAGTGGCATCTGTATTTAACTGCACAGGTGCAAAGGAAGGCAAATAATTAGATTTGACCTGATCTAGGATTTGCCAGAAATGTACTGAAAGGACACAAGGACAAAAGACTGTACAAATTTAGCAAATCTTGGTTAAAATGATAAAGCTCGTATAATCCTTCTGAAATGAGTGGGATATGAGAGGCAGGATAATGGTGCATGCTTTTTGGTTGTCATATGCTTTTAAAATTTACTAATTCTGTATGCTTGATATATGTAGCTTATAAAAGAAGCAAATCAGAGAATCACCTTTTAGTAGTCAGAGGATTTTAAGTAGTTGAAAGCAGTAGGAAATTTATATCAAGTATTTTTATACTGTAGATCAGAACTTTGGTTTCCACATGATGTTACTCACTCTTACCTGCTGAGGTGACTTCCTTGGGACATATGTGGAGCATAATCCCACTGCCTTTCCACACTCCAGTTTTGGATGTCATTTTTATGAATAGTTCATTATCCATTTTGAGTCCCTCTTGAATAATTTCTTATGCAACTTGCACTCTTCTTGCCTCTATCCTGAGCAAGTCAACATTCATCAACCAACAAACCATGTGGCTTTTTCAGACTTGGTCATAATCCAAGTCTCTCAAGGATCTGCTACTACATATTAAGTTTATTGAAAACCTTATTTCTACCTTGCTGGGTAGAAAATATCACTTAGTGGTTATTACCTCAAAGTTTAAGAACTGATTTTCTCCAAAGGCATCAGGAATCCAATTCACTCAATAGCAGTCTCTAATTGCTTGTGCTTCTCTTTGTCACTTAGGAAATATATTTTACTTTTATGATTAGAATAGAATTCTGAGACAGCTCTAACAATTCCCACATGTCTAATTTTCTTCACATCAATTCTTATGATATAAACTTAGTTTATAAGCTCTGTTACTCCAATAAATATATGATTTCCTGGTTAATTCCTTTATAATGAGTAATGTTTGAAAGAACTATTTCAATAATACTAGTTTATACCATTAATCTTTTGAAAATGGAGACTTTCCCCCCAATCCATGGTTGAATAAGATTTTAATTTTGTATATTTACTTTTATATATTACATTTTTAAATAAACAACAATTATCTATTATAGCAGACAGCTATATTTTGATCAATATCCTCTTGGGACTCTCTTTCTTTTGTCTTTCTTTCTTTTCTTCTTTTACTTTTCTTAGTGTGATAGAGATTAAATTGACATGTATTTATAATTGTATTTTAAATATTATATTTACACATTATTAGGTTCTTGAAATCATATATGATCGTTGGTCCAAGACTTCCTCCAATATCTGTTCAGATCAGTAAAAATGTTCTGTCCTTGTTGCTGATGTCTATTACTAGGAAGAGGAAAGATAAAAGAGAACAGAGAATCACCTTCCCAGTGTAAATCTCTCTTACGATTTTAATTGAGACACCATGGGCTTTCCCTTCCCATTTTAGCATAGCTACTGTTGTCATTGTTGTTCAGGTCATTCTTACTTAGTCACTTTGATGAGACATTATGAGTGAAGTTTCTGACATATCTAAGCGATACAGGCTCACAGCAATATCACTGATTTTCTGGCTCGTACAATCTTTTTGCCTTTTCTTCCACAGTGTTGCCTGAACCTTAGGTACAAGAGTATTTTGTACTCATTGTACCTAATGTATAATGCATTCATTGAAAGTGGGCTTCATAACTTTGCGCTTTGATTGGTTCTGGATTTTTGCAGTGATATATAACTATTGCAAAGAGTATTTGATGAGGAGGATATAAGTACAGATCTGAAACAAAAGTTTAGATTGTTATTAGAGATGGAGAAGCAATCTGTACCAGGGAAGAGCTCACCACTAACTGTTTATCAATGTTAAATTATCTGCCCTAAAGAGACACGTGTAATAAATATAAATATAAATATATATGAATCTTGAATTTATATTTATAAATACAAATATTTATATTTGAATTTAGAATTATATATTATGTGTATTGCATTACATGTATATAATGTATACAATATATGTATATTATATATATTACATTACTTGGAAGATAGCAGAGGGGCATTTATGAGAGTGTTTGGAAGGAAGAGAGAGAAAGGAGAAATCTTGCCAATGTATTCTAATATCAAAAAAAATTTAAAAAATTCCCACAAAGATCAAAAAATTATGATTATTAGAATTTCTAATATTAGAAATGTAGTGGAACCACTTAAAATTGAAATTTATTTTGTCATGGAAGAGGATGAGTATATATTAAAATAAATAAAAAATTATACTTAAATATATTTTCAACAGTAAAATAGTTCATAGTGGTAATGAAAGTAAATTTTTTCTTCATTTTGCCAGAAATATTTTGTTACTTAATATTCAAACTCATAATGTTATACTATCAGCAAATAACATGCATAGACATGTATTGTTGGATATATATAGCTTTCTCTGATTAATCTTGCTGCAGTAAGTAATACAATAAATAGAGTATATTCATATGTACCTCAGACAATTTAATTGGCATAAAAAGATAGTTCTATTAGAATAAATTTCTAAAAATAGACTCAAGTTAAAGGGCATATACATCATTAACATTCTGGCTTGCCTTTCAAATTAAACTCTTAAAGTATTTTCTGAAATTTATTGCCATAGACATTACATGTTTTTAATGGAAAATTAATGAATGTTTTTATATGTCTAAGTATAGTTATTGATAATCATTAGGTAATGTATAAGAGAATAAAAACAATGAAGAATGAAGCCAATTCCTAATTTGGTAATCTACCTCCAAAGTGTTTCTTAATGAATAAGTATGATGGGACAAGGTATATTGTAGTGATGATGGTAGTTATGAGGTCATTGAAATCATCGGGACATGTTTCTAATTTCTGAACAAAGGAAAATGTCATAATTGGTTATATCCTGTGTTTGTCATTGGCAATGTTTCTATCCATATAGAGGTTCCCAGTGTTAGCTTACCTGTGAAGTAAATTGTGAAAAACAGAGCATCATCTTAGAAGATGTATGTCATAAGTCAGCATCTGGATGATGAAAGCAGCCAATCAAGGTGAAGTAAATGTTGTTCCTAGGAAGTGTCTCATACTACATGGAATATCGTGTCCACATTCAGAACAGACAACTAAGTTCAGATGCTGTTCCTGTTGTTTATCCAGTTCCCTGACAGCTTCCACTCTGAACAAGGCAACTAAGACAATTAAGTTCTTTCAGAAATTTTAATAGGTGGCATTTCATACTTTTATAAACATTTTCCTTTGCAACTTATTTTATTTCATCAAACCTTATGACCTCTTTGTTCCTGGTTTGAAGTAAGAAAAGAAGGGAATGGAAAAGGAGATGAGTAGAAATGACACACATACAGTACTTGATACAACACCTAGAGGGAGCTGGACTCCCAGGTGATCTGAAACGCCCAGGATCACAGGAGAGGCCACAACATCTACCCCAACACCCGGAGTAACTGGGTCTCCCAGGATCTGGGGACGGCGGAAGCCCTGCCCCGCCAGTGGCACGGGTTCTTTCTGGTCTGAACCTGGACCCAGAACAGACCTAGGGTGCTGGCTCTGCATCCACTCTTACAACACTCAGAGGTAGCCTGACTCCCAGGTACTCTGAAACACCCAAGAATGCAGAGAAAGCTTGACTCTTAAGAGATCAGACACAACCAGGAACACTGGAACTCTGACACACTCAAGATCACATTTGAGGTCACAGTATCTTCCCCAACACCAAGCATAACTGGGACCCACACAGAAACCAAGGAAACGCAAAACCCCACCAGCAAAAGGCACCGGTTCCTTCCAGTTTGCACCTGTGCCCAGAGCAAACTCAGGGCTCTGGCTCCCCACCCACTACTGTAGCACACAGAGAAAGCTTGACTCCCAGGAGCTCTGACACAACAGGATATCAGGAGTTTGGTCACACCAGGACTTCAGGATCTCAGAATCTCAGGATCACAAGATCCCAGAGTCACAGGATCACAGATACAGCTGTACTCTGAGAAGTTCTGACACAACTAGGATCACAGGAGGAACAGGTTACAGAGACAGCAAGAGCAGGCAACATTAGAGATAACCAGATTGTGACTAGAGACAAGCTCAAGAACATAAGCAACAGAAACCAAGGCTACTTGGCATCATCAGAACCCAGTTGTCCTACTAAGCAAGTTGGATACCCCATCACACCAGAAAAGCAAGATTGGGATTTAAAAATCACATTTAATGATGATGCTAGAGGACTTTAAGAAGGACATAAATAACTACCTTAAGAAAATATAGGAGAACACAGATAAACAGGTAGAAGCCTTTAAAGGGAAAAACAAAAACCCCTTAAAGAATTACAGGAAAACACAACCAAACTTGTGAAGTAATTGATCAACACCATCCAGGATCTAGAAATGGAAATAGAAACAATAAAGAAATCACAAAAGGGAGGGGAAGGGGAGGGGATGGGCGCTTATGGACAGGAAACCAGGAAGTGGAATAACATTTGAAATGTAAGTAAAGAAATAGATCTAATAAAAAATTAAAAAAAAAAAGAAATCACAAAGGGAGACAGTCTTGAAGATAGAAAACCTTGGAAAGAGATCAGGAACCATAGATGCAAGCATCACCAACAGAATACAAGAAATGTTTTTTGTTAGTCCTTTTTTTCCCCTTTTATTGGATATTTTCTTTATTTACACTTCTAATGTTATCTTTTCTGGTTTCCCCTCCAGAAACAACTTAACCCTTCCCCCTCCCTCTGCTTCTATGATGGTGCTTCCATATACTTTCCCTCCCTCCTCCCTGTACTGGCAGTCCCCCTACACTGGGGCAACAAGCCTTCACAGGACCAAGGGCCTCTCCTCCCATTGATGGCCAACAAGGCCATCTCTGCTACATATGTGCTAGAGCCATGGGTTCCTCCAAGAGTTAGGGAAAGGACTGAAGTAGCTAAAGGGGTTTGCCACCCTCTAGTTAGAACAACAATATCAACGAACCAGACACCCCAGAGCTCCCAGGGACTAAACCACCAACCAAAGGGTACATATGGAGCTATCCATTGGCTCCAGCTGCATGTGAAGCAGAGGATGGCCCTGTTTGCATCAATAGGAATAGTGGTCCTTGTTCCTTTGAAGGCTTGATGTCCAAGTGTAGGGGAATGCCAGGGCAGAGAGGCAGAGAGTAGTTGGGTCATAGGTGTGTCGCAGGGGAAGGGGGAAAGGAGGAAAGGGGAAAGGGGATAACATTTGAGGTGTGTAAATTTAAAAAATATCCAATAAAAGAAATGAAAAAAAAATGAAAGTTTTGATATCCTAGATGATTGCGTCAAATTGGGGGAGGGGAAGAACAGAGAAATGAGGAGGCCAAAAACAAGGGAGATGGAGGAAGAGAAAGAGAGAAGCAAGGAAAGCAGGAGGTATAAAAAGGGAAGAAATGAAGAACAAAATGGGAGGGAGGGAAGAAGGTAAGAGTTAGAAAATAAGGGAAGGAGGGTACAAAGAATCAAGAAGGGAGGTAAGGAAGTCATTTGACATTTAAAGTTTGGTTTTCGTTAGTCAGATGCACCCTATTAATTTTCTTACACTTGTAATTTTTAGAATAGGAAATATGTAAAATAAATTTAATATTCATATTTAGGTTTTTGCGATTCTAAATGTATAATAATTGATTAAAATTTATGTCGTAATGTCCCCACTGCTTTGAAGAGGCAGCATGATCGAGGTAATTCTTGTAAAAGAAACTGAATTACTGTTTCAAGTATTTAGTCCATTATTATCATGTCAAAAGCACAGTAGTAAGCGAGCAAACATGGTGATAGAGAAGGTGATAATTCTCCATCCTTATAGAAGCCTGATAGGCAGCAGAAGACTGTGCTAAAACAGTGTAGGTTGAGCATAGGAAACTCCAAAACCTACCAGCACAGTGACACACTTCTCCAACTAGGCCACCTTCCTCACCTACTTCATTTTGTAAATAGACATCTTCATTCCTTACTAATAGTAATTGTACATTCCATGATAATGTAATAATCTATATTGAACATTGAGTGCTGAACATGTTCATTCTTCCCTTTATTGTATCCCATTCAAAACTCAGACATGTAGAAGATGAAACAACTACAGGAGTTTAATCCAAAAAACAAACAAAAAAAATCATGTGTCAAAGAAAGAAGGAAATAACATGCAAAGTCAGTATTAAACAATGTCAAGTACACAATCCAGATGACATTAAGACATATACATTTTTTTAAAAAATTCAAATTTTCAGGGGCAACTTAATGAAACAAGAAATGTATCTGAGTGTCACAACGTGAAGCTCTGTGACACATAGCTATGCATATAAAGGAAGATTCATCAACAGTTTATCTATTAGCCATGTACTGATACTTAGCATGTAAAAGATGCTTAGGAAGAGACTGACTAATATAGCCCCTGACTCTGGGAGTTTCCACTGAAATAACTTTACTAAATATTATTATAATCACCTTTACACATTGAGTAAACACTTGCCCTTTCTAAAAAACACAAAACAAAACAAGAAACAAAAAACCAAAACCACACCTCCTAATAGTGCCATTACCTATGGGCCAAGTATTCAAACATATGTATCTATGTGGGACATTGCTATTCAAACATCCACACTCTATAAAAGGAATAAAAGGAAATCTTCTCTTACTAGCAGTTAAGTGAAAGCATCTGTGCATGGCATCCAGTGTCTCATCCACAAAATTATAACATAAAATTTTCATATAATCTTCAAATTGCCATAATTGATATACTGCTTATATGTATGTCATTCTGTTATATGTATTCTATGTATGTCATCTAATTCTACTATTCTTTGTGAAAGAAATCTTTTGCTGTAAATAGTATTTAGTGTACTTCTTCAAAGGTGAAACTACTATGAACATAGTTTAAGATAATTTAGTATGTCTTCTATAGATGTCAGAATTTTGATGGAGTACAATGCATATAATACTGTCAATGTTGATATGGAAGAATGGATGTTATAATGCCTGAAATATATCTAGAATTCCCATTATTGAAGTTCTTCATTTAGTTTTGTGTCTTCATTTTACAGAACATAACATTTTACCCAGCAGAATTGTATCTGATACACAAACCTGCAGCTGCATGACTCTTGTGCCATAGTCACAAAGAAAACTGTGTTATAGTAGGATCATGTGCTGTTTTACTTCCTCATCCTGTCCCTCTCCCTTCACATTTGGGGAGAGGATTGCCTTAACTCCTGATAGAGCCAGGCCTATAAGACTGATTTGTGGCTTTATGATGTTATCATTTCAATGTTACTTTAAGTATAGACTAAGAGTAATCCTTAAAAGTAGAAATATTTTACAGAAATATTCAGAAGGTTAAGGTAACATTTTAGACCATCAAAATGAATTTGAATACCTACAAAAGATTGGAAGTATGAGATAAAGCATTTACATGCCTTTTCTTGAGGTGAGATAAACAATAAATTACTCTCCAACTATAGTGAGACACAAGTTTGACCTATTTGTGAATCCTTTATGAATTCTTCTACAAATATTTGCAGCAAGTGCATGATTTATGATCAAAATTATAGATGTGATGTAAGCAGTGCAAAATTATTTTGTATGCATAGCTTACTGTGATTTTTTTCTTGCTCCCTGCCAGAAAAAAAAGTGAAAAAAGTAAAACAGCAGAGAAAATGTTGTGTGTCTATGGAATAATGCTCATTTTTGTCATTTAAATATAGAGAATGGGATGCTGTTTCTCTACTAGAAGCTATTCCCTACTATAAGACATTTCCTCCTGAGAAGCTATAGATAAATATACTGTGGGTGCGAAGCTGAGTTGTGGCTCAAACCATCTGCTTCCATGAACGTCAAAAGACTCTGGCCACATATCCCACTATGTATTGTGCTTAATAACAGTTCAAAGTTATCAGCATTAAGATATTTATTACGTAGGAAAATACAAATAATTTTGTATTCTAGAGAAGGCATAATTTGAAAGTAACTCATCCCCATCACCTAACTTGTACAAAGAAAAAATTGCAAACAATATGCAGCTCATGAAAGTAAGTGTGCAGTTAAAAGTTTAGAGTTTTTGGAAGCTCCAAATATTTATTTTTATCCTCAAAAAAAAAAACAAAAAAAAAAACAAAAAAAACCCAGTAAAGATGAGAAAGTATCATTCCTAGGACTAGATCTGTTTCTTCTTCTTCTTTTTTTATTAGATAATTTTTATTTACATTTCAAATGCTATTCCCTTTTCTGGTTTCAGACCATTAGTCCAGTTTACCCTCCTACTTCTCTTCTTCAATAAGGGTGTTTTCCTCCTCCATTTACTCCCTATTCCCACTCCCCTGACATTCTTCTACACTGGGGGACCAACCTTGGCAATACCAAGGGCTTCTCCTTCCTTTGTTGCCCAACAAGGTCATTCTCTGCTACATATGCAGCTGGAGCCATGGGTCACTCCAAGTATAGACTTTGGGTAGTGGTTTAGTCCCTGGGAGCTCTGGTTGGTTGGCATTGTGTTCTTATGGGGTTGCAAGCCCCTTCAGCTCTTTCAAACCTTCCTCTAATTCCTCCAACAGGGGTCCCATTCTCAGTTCAATGATTTGCTGATAGCATTCGCCTCTGTACTTGACATGCCCTGGTCCTGTCTCTCAGGAGACACCTATATCTTGTCCCTGTCAGCATATACTTCTTAGCTTCAGCAATCTTATCTAGTTTTGGTGAATATATGTGTGTGTGTGCATATATATATACACACACACATATATATACATATATATATATATATATGTATGTGTGTATATGTATATGTATATGTATATGTATATGTATATGTATATGTATATGTATATGTATATGTATATGTATATGTATATGTATATGTATATGTATATGTATATGTATATGTATATATGCCACATGTGAAACAGGGCCTGCATGGTCTAACCTTCAGGCTCTTCTCCAAACTTTGCCTTCATATCTCTCCCTATGAGTATTTTTGTTCCCCCATTTAAGAAGGAGTGAAGCATCCACACTTTGGTCATCCTTCTTCTTGAGCTTCATGTGGGCTATGCATTGTATCTTGAGTAATTTGAGCTTTTGGGCTAATATCCAATTTTCAATGAGTGCATACCATGTGTGTTTTTCTCACAGATAAATTGTTGGCAAGACTATCCAGAGGGCACAGAGACAGTATCCAAATTAATGAAACCAGAAATGAAAAGGGAAACATAACAACAGTATCTGAGAAAATTAAAAAAAAAATCATTACATCTTACTACAAAAACCTGTATTGAACAAACTGGAAAACCTGTAGGAAATGGACAATTTTTTAGAAAAATACGTCTTATCAAACTTAAATCAGGATCAGATAATCCATCTAAGTAACCCCATAACTCCTAAAGAAATTGAAGCAGTTATTAAAAGTCTACAACCAAAAAGAAAAAAAAAGCCCAGGATCAGGTGGGTTTAGTGCAGAATTCTATCAAACCTTCATAGAAGACCTCTTTCCAATACTGTCCAAACTATTCCATAAAGTAGAAACAGACAGAGCACTACCGAATTCTTTGTATGAAGCCACAATTACACTTATACCTAAACCACACAAAGACCCAACAAAAAAAGAAAACTTCAGACCAATTTCCCTTATGAATATTGACCCAAAAATATTCAATAAAATTCTTGCAAACCAAATCCAAGAACACATCAACACAATCATCCATAATGATCAAGTAGGCTTCATCCTAGGGATAGGGATGCAGGGATGGTTCAATATACAGAATTCCACCAATGTATTCCATTATATAAACAAACTCAAAGGAAAAAATACACATGATCATTTCATTAGATGCTGAGAAATCATTTGAAAAATTCAACACCCCTTCATGATAAATGTCCTAGAACTGTCAAGAATTCAAGGCTCATACCTAAACATAGTAAAAGCAGTATACAGCAAACCAGTAGCTAACATTAAAGTAAATGCAGTGAAACTTGAAGCAATCCCACTAAAATCAAGCACTAGACAAGGCTGTTCACTCTCTCCCTACTTATTCAATATAGTACAGGGAGTCCGAGCAAGAGCAATCAGACAAAGAAAGGAGGTCAAAGGGATTCAAATTGGAAAGGAAGAAGTCAAAATATCATTATTTGCAGATGATATGAGAGTATACTTAAGTGACCCCAAAGTTCAACTAGAGAACTACTAAACCTGGTAAACAACTTCAGCAAAGTGATGGGTATAAAATTAACTCATACAAATCAGTAGCCTTCCTCTACTCAAAGAATAAACAGGCTGAGATAGATGTGGTTCTTTCAACCCATACTTGGGCCTAGATGATTAGATGAAAAGAGAACAATGGCAAAAAAATGTCTGACTTAATCTGTATATTAATAATAATGTATATATACATATAATATAGTTCTGTATTATTAACAATTATTAATGCAGTTATAATAGTATACATTATATTTTATGTTTATGGGACATTTAAATTGCACGAGTACTAAAGCTACATGTTTTACATGAATTAACTCATCTAACCTTCAACCTTATATCGAGGGAATTACAAAAATCCTCATTTTACTGATGAAAGACTTTAAGAGCAATGTAGTTCAATCACTTTCGTAGGGTCACAGCAATTCAAACTTCTTCTAATGACCAAATGATTCTGGAGGACAGATTTGAAGTACAGATCAAAGTGCTCATAGAAAAACTGAGGTGATTTAAACATCACTCCATAGACATTCAGAAGAACAACAAAGAAGATAAAATACCCTTGAATCTAATCATAAAAGACACACATTACATTAAAGAAGCAAAAAAAGTACTAGAAGGTTATCTTTATTAAATCTGTATGACAGAGAACTATAGAAATGAGCAATTCATCTCTGAAGAAATATGATACCACTAATCAGTAAAAGCACAGATGCATTTTCAAACAAAAATTTGTGTAAATGTATTATTCACTATTATCAATAAGAGGATGGAACCCAAATCTCTTTTATCAAGTTGATGTAAAGATAAGCCAAGTTATGTATATGCACTATATTGCTAATAATTATTTTTAAATCAAATTCAATCTTCTGGTGTTTTCTTATTCAATTACTTTCTTCAGTATTTTACAGTTTTACTATATGTGTCTTCATTCTTCGGATAGAATTAATCCAAGTGTTGTTTATTTGTTGTGTGCTTGTTGGCTGGTTGACTTGAATTTGAAACTATCATGAGTTTGATTGTTTCCTTGAAATCTTTATCAGTATTTTTATTTTATAGCTAAAATAAATTGATATTTTTAATTTCAATTTTGCTTTTGTCAACTTCGGTGAAAGTGCTTATTTGGCCTAAACATTTCCTAGTGGGATCTTAATAGTCTTTCTTATGTATAAACATGATACTTTGACTTCTCAATTTCTTACTTATAATCCATTCATTTCCTTTTCTTGTGATTGCTTTGTTAAGACATCAAGTACTACACAGAAAAGAAGCAGTCCTGATATTAGAAATAGTGCTTTAAATTTTAATCCATTTAACAGGATGATTCCTCTAAGTTTGTCCTATATGGATTTTATTATGTTACAAAATGTCCTCATAGTCATTAGTCTTTTCAATCTTTTATTATGAAAGGAATTTTCTGCACCTAATGAGATGAACATGTGATTCTGTCCTACCATTATTTATTTGATATACTAGATGTCTAGATTGATGTGTTTTAACTATTTTGAGTACATGAAATAAAGGCAACTACATATAGTAAATACATTCTTGGATGTTATCTTGGATTCTCTTTGTAATTGAAACTTTGTATCTATGTTTGTAGTGAGATTCCCAACAACTCATAGTTCTCTCTTCTCTGTGCCCTACAACCATGCTCATCTGCTTTTGGTACCAGGAAAATTCTAGATTTGTAAAAAGAGCTTGAAATATTCCTTCTTTTATATTTTAGATAATATTTTGAGTAGTTTGGAGATTAGTTCTTTGAATGTCTGCTGGGATTCTACATTGAATGCACATGTTGCTTGTTTTTATTTGATGGAAGATTTTTAAGTCATTGCTTATATTAGAACTGATTGGATTCAAAGAGAGGTGTTAAGATTGGGGAAGAATGAGTGAGTAGACCATGAGTAGTGGAAAAGATAATTAACATTATGGGGTTTGGAATAAAATGCCTAAGGAAGCCTATTGTTTTGTAAATGTTCCTAAAAACAGGTTTTTAAAAAAAGAGTCAGAGACATTGAATAGAGAAACTACATGAAAGAATAATGCTTCTCTTGGAAGTAATAGATTGTCAAACAGAGAGCCATTGCTGGTTGAGGGATATGTCCCTTCCAAGTATGTGGGTACCAGACGTTCTCAAAACAATTCAGGTTTTGCCATTGCTCATGATTTATACTAGAACTTGATGATGATAGAGTGCCTTGGTTGCAAAGTAGTTTTACAATGAGGTTATCTATAACCTAGCTCAGCTTTTATCAAGAAATTAATATCTATCAGGGTAGTCAGTCTTCCAAGATAGTCAGTATTGCCTTGAGCAAACAATTTTAGGAAGGAGATATTCATAGCCCCTTATGACCACAACAATTTCCCGATTCCTATGCTCCTGACCCTACCTCTTTTAAGGGTCATAGCAGCATTTTCTTTTGAAAGACACCCTCCATTTCCAACATGAGAGAGGCTACCCCTTGCTGCAGGTGCTAATAAACTCAGTCCCATCTGTTGAAAGTCTGACTCTTGTTTCTTTCTGCCTTCTGTCTCATATTTCCTAAGATATCCAACAGATAGGAGCACTCAGTTGCTAAATACTCCACATAGTAGTCACAGGACATGGAGAAATCAAGGCAGTATTGATCTGGAAGACTCCACCCTGATAGATTTCATGGGACCAAAAGATTCTATACAGATTTCTGAGGAAAGTGTGACAAATCATACTGAACTACAAAATTTATGAAGATATGCCAGGAAAATTGTTTTCTTTAGGGTATGTTCATTAATAGATATGTGTACTTTATTATCTATGTCCATGAGAGACTGAAGGAAGCAAGATACAGTGACCAGCCCAATTTGAGATCCATCTCTTGGGAGGGCACCAAGATCTGACACCATTATTGATGCTATGATTTGAGTAGAGGCAGAATCCTGGCATCGCTGTCTTTTCAGAGGCCTTGCCAACAGCTGACTGAGACAGAAGCAGATAATTACACCCAAACACTGAACTGAAGTTGAGGACCACTATGGTTGAATTAGGGGAAGGATTGAAGAAGCTGAAGAGGAGAGCAGCCCCATAGGAAGACCAGCAGTGTGAACATACCCAGATCCCAGGAATATCCCAGAGATTGAGCCAGCAACCAGAGCATACATGGGTCAATCTGTGGTCCTTTGCACAAACGTTGCAGAAATCTGCCTGGTCAAGCCTTCCATGGGAGAAGATGCACCTAATCATCGAGAAACTTGAGGCCTCAGGGAAAGAAGAGTACTGGTTGGGGGAAACATAGCCAAGGAGAGAAGGAATGGGATGAGGAACTGTGGGGGGAGGTATCAATGGGAATGTAAATAAATAAAATAATAAAAATTGGGATAAAAGAAGAGTGAAAACCTAGGGTTGAAGAGAACAAACTAGAAATATATTGAAGCTGTTTGAAATTTCAAGGAAAATCTAAAATCCCTCTGGATAGACAGACTTTGTTGCTGACAACAACATATAATTCTGTCACAGAACATTGATACATCAAATTGGTACTGACTAGAAAGTTGTCTTGCTGTTGGCTATCTTTCATAGTACCCGAATGTGCTATCCAGGCTGCTGGGTAAAGGAGGAGTAATCAACAGTCTTCCATAACTCTGATCCTTGCAAACCATAATAACATTTGATATGGCAATATATGCCCATGAAGGCAAAAATAGGAATTTTTCAGTGTGAAGATACTATAGCCCAATATCAAAAACCTTAATGGTATGCAACTACCTTCTAACAACCCCCTTTCCAATGTTCTTACCATAAATTAGATATTCCAACACGTTGGTTTCCTGAAACACAAACTTAACTATATCTTTTTGTTACTTAAAATATTTCAATGGATTTTCCTTTCTTTTTCCTTTAGTATGATATCTCATTCTTTAAATGGCACTTGCTTGAATATTATGAAGTCTAATCTCAGGAAAAGGATAGCTGGTTAGCAAACTAGAAAAGCTGAAGAACTCTTCTCTGAGTCAATTGCACTGGTTAGGTGTCTGTAGTTGGGATTTTGTCTGCTGTTTATGTTGTTTGGTTGTTTGGTTGTTTGGTTGGCAGGTGGATAATATTGTTGTCTGGATACTTAATAAATCTAGACTCAACTGGGAAAAATGTACCTCAATTGAAAAAAATGCCTCCAGTATATCACTATGTTAAAACTCTCTGGAACAAGTTATCACTGCATGAACAATAGCCCATTCATAGTGCTTTGATGCAAAGCCTTCTCCACCATGCTTGCCACCCCATATGACATCATTAAAATTAGTAGGTGTAGAGGACTTTTAATACAGCAACATGACTGCTCTGGCAAGAGATCAAATCCAAAGATCATCTAAATTAATGTGATATACCCTAGATTACTGTATGATCTGGGTGGAATATAGACATGCTCTTCCTACATACTTGTAATCTCAAACAATGTAGGAAAGATTAGTTTGTAGAAGGAAGCAGCCATGTTTGAAAGTGAAGTCTAATTGAAGAGAAGGAATTTTCCAGAACAGTTTTGCAGAGACAGGTTGCAGGTGAAGACAAAAAGAGCCAGAGAATGTAAAGGAGCCAGAAGATTAGAATACATGTTCAGAATTTGTGTGAGCAATTCAGTCAGAAACTTAGAAAAGACAATTTAAATCAGTCCTCATGAAGAGGAATCTGGGCTCAAACAGCTGAATTGAATCAGCCACACAGAATTCAGAAAAGAGCTAGAAGTGTTAGCTTATTTATCAATAAGCCTCATAGGTGACAATTACATTAGGTCAATAAAAGTTACTTTTACAAGTAGAAATATGGGCTTTTTTGTTTACATACTTTCTATGTCTTCTAGTAGAACATGATTTGCTTATCTTACCAAAGATCTAAAATAATTATGTGGAATCAAGTTTTGGATTTTGACTTGATAAGGAAGGCTCAGTAGAAGGCATACACATGTGGACTCAATATGTCATTGAATTTTTCCCATCTTGTTCATCATTACTTTCCGATGGTTTGGGGCTATCATGACTTGTATTTCTCCAAGTGAGTTAAACACTAGAGTTCCTCTGCTTCTGCTTACATTTAACCCTGGGAAACGTAATTCTTAAACTCTCATCTATGGAGCTTGGATCCTTTCTAACGACCCACTTTAAAGATCACCTTTTTGGTAATCTGATCCTGGGAATCATCATTTCTGTCTTTCAGTCTTTCTTAATCAGTTATTGTGTGCTACTGACAGAAATGTAACTCTTCTTATATTTTGATTTTTGGCAACTCTTACCCTGAAAATATGTTTAGATACCAACAGTGAAAACATTTTCTTATTCCTTTCAGATCTTTTGCTATCTGACTCAGACTCTGACATATACAAATATGTGCTGAGAAAAATGAATCTGTTAAGCAGAACCAAAATCCCTTTGAAGGGAGTTTCTCATATTGTGAGATAGACCCAAATGCATTATTTTCCAAACAAGTTATGAATGTTCAATACATTACAAAGAATGAAGTAATTACAAAGCAGATAAACTGTTGGTATCTTATAAAGGAATATTGAAAATCATAAAATTTCCCCCTTGTTCTCCTTGCTTTATAGAAAACTAGAATATGGAAAACCTTCAAGATTAGTGCCTCGGCTACAATTTCTCTCTCTCTCTCTCTCTCTCTCTCTCTCTCTCTCTCTCTCTCTCTCTCTCTCTCTCTCAAAGACCTGGGATGTGAAAGGCTCCCATGACTAAATGGGGGTAACCTTAGCAAAAATGCCCAACAGTTGGGAGATGAAACCTAAAGAAACCACCTCCAGTAAATAGACAGCATCCCCAGTGGAGGGATGGGATCACCAATATACCTTTAAACTTTTTAACCAAGAATTGCGTATGTCTCAAAGAAAGGCAGGGACAAAAATGGAACAGAGACTGAAAGAATGGCTCTCCTCTAACTGGCCTAACTTGGGATTCAACCCATTGGCAGGAAACAGACCCTGACATGACTGCAGATGCTATGTTGTACTTATAGATAGGAGCCTAGCATGGCTGTTTTCTGAGAGGCTCTACCCAGCAGGTGACTAAGACATATACAGATACATACAGATGAGTATTGGAAGGGGGCAGGGACCCCACTGTAAGAGTTTAGGGAAGGAATGGAGGAGCTGAAGGGGATGGCAGCCCCATAGGAAGACTGAAAACATTAACTAATTTGGACTGCTGGAAACTCCCAGAGACTAAACCACCAACCAGGTGAATACAGGGATTGGTCAGAGGTGACACATTTTTAGCAGAGGATTGCCTTGTCTGGCCTCAGGGGAGGATGATGAGCCTAATCCTGTAGAGACTTGATGCCCTAGGAAAACTGGATGGTAGGTCTAGGGGAAGAGGTGCTGAGAGGGTGCTTCACTGCTATCTTGCATTCTATATACATAATGAAATACCTTTTAAAAAGTTATTCTTTAAGTCAGAGCTTTGGATATGTATGATTTTTCTTCAAAAACTAGTTTCACCTGTACTCCAATGGATGGAAACTCACTATGTAACCAAGACTGGCCCCAGACTTGTGGTAACTTGCTTGCCTCAGCTTTTTAAGTGCTTCAATGATATCAAAATTTTAATAATAAAAAATTTAAGAATTATCCCATAGGCATATTGAGCCATGCATGTACATGCCACATGTTATAATTTGAAAACTATTCTGTGTCTTATATACACACACACACACATACATACATACATACATACATACATACATACATACACATAAACACACAAATATGGCAGTCAAGCATGTAGTTTTGTTCTTGGTCTTATTCCATAGAAGTAAATTTTCAGTGTGCCATTAAGAACACCAACTCTATACTATGGCCTAACAGAGCGAGAAATTATATATAACACATATCTCATTGATTTGATCAGTGAACCACACATATTCATTTAATGTGCCACACAAATGATAATATTCAATACTTATAAAATTTTGAAATGGCAACAGATGCCATTGATTTCTGCCTGAATAGACACATCTGACCCTCTTAAGCATGGATGGGTCATATTTTTCTTGGTTCATTAAATATACAGCCATTTTACTTATCCATTTCAGAATCATCTATACATTTACTAATAAACCATTCAAAATATACCAGTCCTACTAATTGCTGGGATGACCATGGAAATCACATATTCTAGCCCGCTGTCCATTGCACATATTTTAATGCAGTGCTCTGGACCCATCTTTGTTTGAACCAAATAAATAATAATTCCTTGTATTTTTGACTGATATGCAGTTAATTTTATGTTTATTATAAAATCATCTCATTAATACCTATTATGTTCTCACATTTTGTGAAGAATGTATTTCTTTCAATCTTCTATGTGCCCAAACTTTAAATTTGATGATTTTTATAACACAATGTTTTTGTATTCTAACATGTTTTTCCTTGAAACATATTCTTACTTCCTTTAGTTATTCTCTAATAAATCAAGAATACAGATCACCTTCTCCTGGTTAACTATTTCTAATGCGACTTTTCAGTTCTTAAAATATAACTCCATAAATAAACCACAATGCCCCGGAGTGCCATCAGTGCACAGAAACTCAAAAGTATACTTTGTGTAAACTTCACTGAATATATTTAAATGACCATGTTTTTACTGTTATACTTTTATTCATAATTAAGTTAGACAGAAATAAAATATTTTTATATAATTTTCTACAGATGTCTTCTTTACATTTTATTTGCACAGACTTACAGAGGGAGGAATTCATCCTTATCTTAAATTTCTTGGTCCTATGATTCATTTGGCTTCTCAGTTATCACCTGTTATCATCATTTTGATATGTAAAATAACACTGCTCATTCAGAAAACTCTATCATAATTATGGAGAATTTGGAAAAATATACACAAATGATTTGGCCTGGGTATAAAGATCTGGCTCCTTAATTATCATATGACCACAGGAAATTTATTTAACTGGATAGCTCCAGTATTATGTTTATAAAGTAAGTATAGTCATTTCCTAACATTGACTTCAACAGTAATTAAGATCACACAAATATTCTTCTATAAAATTTTTTCTATAAATGCTATTGTAGAAATTTATTATAGGATTCACAAACACCAGTGTGCTACTGTCAGCTTATAACCCATAAGAGTCAATTGTATTTTTTCAAACTATTCATCTAGTGAGTAATATTAGTGGCTTGTGAGTTGAAGGTGGCAAAAGTATACTTACAAGCATAATGACCAAATGTTCTCCAAGTAAAGGTCTTTTGTTGTTTGTCGTTCCTCATGTTCAGTATATCAATGCACAGTACTAAACACTTCACTGTAATAACAGCTTAAATGTGCTCTGTACTTTCTCACAGCATTTCAAAATGAGCATTGCTTCATTTGTTGGCCTAAAAAATACTTATAGAAAAATGCAGTACACTAGAAATCACACTACTCAAACTATTCTCTAAGATATTTATATATGTGTCCTTCAGGAATCCATCTTTGATTTCCAGATAAGATGGCAGACCAGAAGCCACAATGGAACAAGTGGTTTATTATAGTTTAGGAACAAGTGCCTTATTACAGTTGGGAGAGGGGGGCATGAAACTTTTTTCTCTCCATCATTACTTCTACATTCTCTAAATTGACTTGTTCAAGATGCCAACAAATCTATTCTACTATCAGATGCATGAACTTTCTTTAATATAAAACTGAATTTGTGCCTAATGCTTCTGTAGTGGCTATTCCTGGTTGTCCACTTAACTATTTCTGGAATGAACTACAATTCAGAATTGGAAGACTCACCATTGATCCTGATCTTGAGGCTGGGAGATACAAGTTACTAGCCTAGATCTTGGTATGGAGATCTTTAGGTAAAGTGTCTATGAATTCCAGAAGCAAGGAGATGTCTGAGTTCAAGGTCACCTGGGACAATGCAAGTCCCAGACCCAGGCATGGTGGCACACACCTTTAATTTGGGACATACCTTCTGCTAGAGATTTACATAAGGACATTGGAAAAGGAACAGTCTCTCTTTTTTGCCTGTCTGCCTGCCTCATGGGACTGAGCAACTCAATGCTAGATCCTTGGACTTAAATTCACAGCTGCTGTTGATCATTGTTGGAGAGTTAACTATAGATTGTAAGTCATCAACGAATTCTCTTCCTATAAGAGATGACCCATAAATTCTGTGACTCTGGAGAACCCTGACTAAGAAAGCCTACATGAGCATCAGAGTAGTGGACTGAAAGTCTCCAACAGAAATCCCCACAGAAGCCTTTCTACAGGAATGTCATAGAAACGGCTCCTAGTGACTGCTGTGTCAGGACGTCATTAGTGTCTAACAGAAAGGCATAGCTGTGGGTTCAATGATAAACTCAGACCATTTTGAGGGCATTGAAGAGTCAGCAAATGATCCAGATACTTGCGAGAAAACAGTGAAAATGGCTAAGATAAGTTTGCGTCGGCTATCTAAAATCCACAGAATTAATCCAATAATACTCTCCACACAAAGGGAGCAGGGGGCCCACAAGTGAAGAATCAGAGTGATAAACAATAATACAAAGCAACTTCTTGAGCAAGACCACAGAGCCAAACCAGAAGATCAACCAAGGACACAAAAACAATTTTCAAGCTAGTGATCTCATTTTCATCTCTCCACCCATATCTCTTTTCCCAGTACAGCTATTTCTTAGCTGCCAAAGATTTCATAATATTTTATTATCTTATATTGTTGCCAAGCCATATTTTAATAGAGGAAGGTAAGCCTTTGTAGCAGGACAACACTGTCCCCTATAGTCCCTGCCCCCATTTTTCTTTCTTTTTCTTGTTTTTTTTTTCTTCTCTTCATTCTCATACCCTCTATTATTTTTGTTACATCTTCCAAAGCACAAAGGGGCCCAAGTTTACAAATATGAGCACATATGGTTACCTAGACTTTTTACTCTAATATTAACCATAACCTTCACATCCTCTTTCCATTTTTTCATTGTCATAATTAGTGTAACTCCTATTAGTCACCTCTTCTCAATTTTCCATCTCAAACCCCAGTACTCATTACTAGTCTCACTATTATTACTTACTACATTTCATTTTCACTCATTGATTGTATATAGTAAGTACTATTGATGTCTACTGACCCTCAAATAAATTGATATATAAAAGGGTTTTGTTCCATTATAACCTCATATTCTATTATCTGAGTGAATTGATTACTGGACAGTGACTATTGTAAATAGTACTCAATATAAAGAGATGGAATATTTAGAATTTAGAATGGAATTTAGAAAGAGATAGATTAGCACACCTATGTATAATTTAGTTTCTTCTGAATACTGTAAACATATCCACTGAATGAAGACAAGCGACCTGAATTAAAAAAAATTGTAGCAAGAACAAAAATCTTGATCATAAATGCAATCCTAGATAGGCAGAACCCAGACTTAAAAACCAAGTAGTATATGAAAATCAAAATAGTTTTCCTCATCCAAAAATTCTGAATAAGAGAAAATAGCTTTCCAGATATAAAATAAGAAATAGCATAAAGAAGAATCAGGTGTTTTCTTTGAGAATCATAGCTGATAAAATAAAAAAAGTCCATTTTAAATATCAAAATAGAATTTAATTGTGAGATAGAAATACTGAAGAAAGACCAAACTGAAATGATAATAGATATGAAAAATACAATAAGCCAAATAAAAAGTTCAGTGAAAAACCTCAATAGTAGAATGGATCAGACAAAAGGCAAAGTATCAGTCTATGAAGGAAACAATAGAACTACCTCATCTTGGTAAATTTCAATGACTGTCTAAATGGATGAGTAGAATTCACAAGAACTTAGAGACTTCATTAAATGCCATTCAATAAGAAAATTATTCCATGCACATGGCAGAGAAAATATTTTTAATAAAATCATATAAAATCCCCAAAATGGAGTAAGTGAAACCCATAGATATGCAAGAGGGAAGGAGAATACCAAACGTATAGGAAAAGAAGTTCTCCAGGAAACGTTATACTTAAAAGATTAAATATATACAACACAAAGAACATATATGGAAATCTGAAACACATAAGATACGAGTTAAATACAAATTAAGTATATTATGATAAGTATTATCTTTTGCATTCACACCATAAGAGCAAAAAGACTTAAATTGCAAAACTCGACAGACCACAATTGTCAAATCTGTCTAATATATCCCCCCAAACTATCATATCTGAATGTGAAAGAAATATATGCCATAATAAAACATAGCTCCCCACCCATTCCTACAACACCCAAAAGAAGCTCAACTCCAAGGTGCTCTGAAAATCCCAGGATCATGGGTGAGACCACAACATCTGACCCAACTCCTGGCATAACTGGGACCCCTGGGAGACAGGGTCATAGGAACCACCACAAAACTAGAAGCACAGGTTCCTCCCAGAAGTGCCTGGAGCAGATGCAGAGTGATATCACTTCACCCCTTCCTACAGCAGCCAAGTGCAATTTCACCTCCCAGGTGCTCTGACACACCCATGATCACATTGAGGCCCCAACAATGACCCCAACACCCTTCATAAATATGATCCCCACAGGAACCAGGAAAGCAGGAACCCCTGCTCAGCCAGAGGCACTTAATTGTTCTGGCTTGTACATTTGCCCAGTGCAGGCCCACAGATCTGACTCCCCACCCATTCCTGCCACACCTAGAGAAAGCTTGACTCCCAGGACCTCTGACACAACAGAATCTCAGGAGCTTTGGGACACCAGGATACCAGAATCCCAGAGGCAGTCTGACTCCCAGAATCTCTGCCACACCCAGGATCTCAATATCACAAGATCCAAAAATCACAGGGTCATTGAGATAGTTGGACTCCCAGGAGTTCTGACACAACCAGGGTCAGAGGAGGGACAGGCTCCAGTCAGAGACAGCAAGGGCAGTTAGCACTAAAGATAATCAAATGGCAAGAAGCAAGCACAGGACCATAAACAACAGAAACCAATGCTATTTGACAACATCAGAACCAAGTTCTCCTACGACACCAAGCCCTGGATACCCCAACATACCTGAAAAGCAAGATACCAATCTAAAACCCCATTTCATGAATATGATAGAGGACAAGTAGAAGCCCTTAAAGAAGAACAACATAAAATTCTTAAAGAAATACAGGGAAACACAATCAAACAGGTGCAGAAACAACAGCATACAAGAGATAGAAAAGAGGATAGGTGTAGAAGATACTACTGAAGACATTAAAAAAGATTAAAAAAAAATACAACAAGCAAAAAGCTCCTAACTCAAAGCATTCAAGAAATTCAGAACACAATGAAAATACTGTATGTAAGGATAATAGGTATAAAAGATAATGAAGATTCTCAACTCAAAGGGCCAGCAAATATCTTCAACAAAATTATAGAAGAAAACTTCCCTAACCTAAAAAAAAAATATGCCTCTAAACAGACAAGAAGGCTAAAGATCACCAAATAGATGATCAAGACAAGAAAAGAAATTCCTCCTGTCACATAATAATTAAAATACCGAATGCACAAAACAACAGCAACAACAACAACAACAACAACAACAACAACAAAAGAATATTGAAAGCGCTTAGGGAAAAAGATCAAGTAACAATATAAAAGGAGACCCATCAGAATCACACTAAATTTCTCAACAGAGACTCTAAAATCCAGAAAAATCTCAGGCAGAGGTCATACAGATGCTAAGGGAGGAAAAATGGCTGTCTAGGCTACTTTGCCCAGCAAAACTTGCAATTATCATACATGGAGAAACCAAGGTATTCAAAAGCAAAAACTAAGTTAAATAATATCTTTCCATGAATCCAGTCCTACGAGGATAATAGAAGAAAAACTCCAACAAGGAGGGAAACTACACTGAAGAAAAAGCAAGAAACTAATATTACAACAAACCCAAAAGCAAAAACCACTCAAGCATAATTCCACCTCTAAGAACAAAAAAATAAAATAATTGGAGGCAACAGTCATTGGTCTTTAATAGTTATCATCATCAATGATTTCAATTACCCAATAAAATGACAAAGACTAAGAGGCTGGATATTAACCAGGACCCAGTACTTTGCTGCAAACAGGTCACACACCTCAGTAAAAAGACAGACACTTTCTCAGAATAAAAGACTGGGAAAAAAATTCCAAGAAAATGGTTCCAAGACAAAAGCTGGAGTAGCCATTCTAATATTGAATTAAACCAATTTTGAACCAAAAGTTACTAAAAAAGAAAGGAAGGACACTACGTACCCACCAAAGGAAAAATATACCAAGAGGAACTCTTAAATCTGAACATCTGTGTCCCAAATTTAAGGGCACCCACACTTGTAAAAGAAATATTACTGAAGCTCAAAGTACACATTGAACCTCACACAATAATAGAAGGAAACTTTAACACTTTACTCTCATCAATAGACAGATCATGGAAACAGAAACTATACAGAGACACAGTGAAACTAACAGAAAGTATGGACCAAAAGGACTTAACAGATATTTACAGAACATTTCACCATAACAAAAAA
Organism: Rattus rattus; assembly: GCF_011064425.1. Taxonomy (NCBI): domain Eukaryota; kingdom Metazoa; phylum Chordata; class Mammalia; order Rodentia; family Muridae; genus Rattus; species Rattus rattus. The sequence goes on from NC_046160.1 coordinate 61,906,836, forward strand.
GAATATACTTTTTCTCAGCACCTCATGGTACCTTCTCAAAAATTGAACAAATATTTAGTCACAAACTAACCCTCAACCAATACAAAAAGATTGAAATATTCCCATGCAGCATGTAGATGAATTCAAATTCTTATCTCCTTGTACAAAGCTCAAGTACAAGTGGATCAAGGACATCCATATAAAACCAGATATGTTGATTCTAATAGAAGATGAATTGGGAAAGAACCTCAAATACATTGACACAGGCCAAATTTTCCTGAAAAGAACACCTAGGGCTTATGCTCTAAGATCAACATTCAACAACTGGGACCTCATAAAATTGCAAAGTTTCTCTAAGGCAAAATAAATTGTCAATTGGACAAAATGGCAAGCAACAGATTGGGAAAAGATTTTCACCAATCCTATATCCATTAGAGAGCTAATATCCAATATATACAAAGAACTAAAGAATTTCGACAACAGAGAACCAAATAACCCTATTAAAAAATGGGGTAGGGAGCTAAACAGAGAACTTTAAAACGAGAAATATCAAATCGCTGGAAAACACTTAAAGGAAAGTTCAACATCCTTACTGATTGGGGAACTGCAAATCAAAACCACCATGAGATTCCACCTCACACCAGTCAGAATGTCTAAGAAAAATGCAGGTGACAGCAGATTCTGCTGAGGATGTGGAGAAAGAGAAACTCTCCTCCATTGTTGGTGGGATTGCAAGCTGGTATAACTACTATGGAAATCAGTCTGTAAGTTCCTCACAAAATTGGGCATAGTACTATCTGAGTGCCCAGCTATACTGCTTGCTCCTGGGCATATTCCCAAAAGATACTCCAACATATAACAAGGACACATGCTCCACTATGTTCATAGCAGCCTTATTCATAGTAGCCAAAACGGAAAGAACCCAGATGTCCTTCAACAGAAAAATGGATACAGAAAACATGGTACATTTACATAATTAAGTCCTGCTCAGCCATTATAAACAATGGCTTCATTAAATGTTTTGGCAAATGGATGGAACTAGAAAATCTCATCCTGAGTAAGTTAACCCAGTCACCAAGAAAAAAATCACCACACATGGTATGCACTCACTGATAAGTTACCTCAAAGGCTCAGAAGAGCCAAGATACAATTTACAGACCCTATGAAGCTCAAGAAGAAGGAAAGACAAAATTTGAATGCTTCAGTCCTTCTTGGAAGTGGGAACAAAATACTTAATGCAGTTAGAAGATGGGAGGGACTTGTAAGGAAGAGAGGAGAGGGAGGAAAAATGGTGGGCAGGATCACATATGAGAGGAGAATGGGATGATATAAAGAGGGTAAGGAATTTGAACAGAGGTGCTTAGCAATGGGGGATGGTGAACTTGGGGTAGCCACCAGTAAGTCTCAGATGCCTGGAAAGCGAGAGGCTCCCAGGATCCAACAGTTTTGAAATGCCCAACAAAGGAAAGGGAGAACCTATAGAGACCATATCTAGAGCTTAGGCAAGGTCCCCAGTTGGGGGATATGGCCATGCACCCTTCACAAAATTTTAACCCAGATTTGCTCCTGTCTAAAGGACATACAGGGACAAAGAGTGGAGTGGAGACTAAAGGAGAGGCCATCCAGAGACTGCCCTGCCTTGGAATCCATCCCATATGCAATCACTACACTCAGCCACTATTCCTGGTACCAAGAAGTGCTTTCTGACAGGAGCCTGATATGGATGGCTCCTAAGAGGCTCTCTGCCTGAGTCTTACCTGTACAGATTAGGATGCTTGCAGCTAACCATCCAACTGAGCAAAGCATCTTCAATGGATGATTTAGAGAAAGAATAGAAGGAGCTGAAGGGGTTTGCAATCCCATAGAAAAAACAACAATATCAACCAACCAGATCTGCTCCCACTCCCAGAGTTCTCAGGGACTAAACCACCAACCATGGAGGGATTCATGGATCCAGACAATATGGATCACAAGATGTCATTGTGTGACCTCAATAGGAAGAGAAACCCTTGGTCCTGTGTAGGCTTGCTTACTCCAGTGTATGGAAATGTCAGTATGTAGAGGTGGGAGGGGGTGGGTGGGAGGAAGAGCATCCTAATAGAAGCAGTAGGAAGGGGGCTGGGACAAGGAGGAACTGGAAAAGGAGATAACAGTAGAATCCTAAATATATAACATATACAATAAAAAATTTAAAAAGAAAATCTAAAATAAATTGAAGAATTTCTAGAGGCATATGATCTAGAAAAGTTAAACAGAGATGAAGTCAATAATTTAACATATTTATAACTTTATATAACATAAACATAATAGCTAAAAATTTCCATACTAAAAGAATGTAACTAGTACAGTATTCTAACAGATCATCAATGAAGAACTAGTATCAATACTGTTCAAACTATTCGATAAAATAGAGAAACCAACAATTGTAAATATTGTAACTATTGAAGTATTCTTATAGAACTTCAAAGAAGAACTAATATTAAATCCTGTTTAAACTATTCCATAAAATATAAAAGGAAGCCATGATTCTTCCAATCCAGATAAAGTCTTAACAAGAAAACAAGAGCTACTGAATGTAAACACACACAAAACAATACAAATAAAATCTTTGAAAACAAATTTAAAAATATATCTAAGAGATCATTCATCCTGATAAAGTTGTCTTCATTCAAGAAGTGCAGGAATGATTCAATATTCATAAATCAATAAATGTAGTTAATCACACAAACATACTAAATGTCAGAAACCACATTATTTGAAATGATGCAGAAAAGGACGTTGACAAGATGCAATATCTATTTATAATAGGGGGATTATAAACAACTCAAGTAAAAACACACTACAGCAGGAAAAATGTAAAAGGTTCATACTTAAATCAAGATCATTCTAGTATACCAAAACCTAGCAGCCTAAGAAAGACAACTGGGTAGTAACTTTATTCACAGTAATCACACACGGAAACAAAACAAAACAAAACAAAACAAAACAAAACAAAACAAAACGAGGATCTGAAAGATTTGTTCGGTTGAATTTTGAGACAATAAAGACAGAAGTTGACGATGACACAAAAATGTAGCAAGACATTGCATGACATGAATTATTAGGAACAGTATTGAGAAAATACCTATCATACCAAGAAATAATCTACAGACTCAGTGAAATCACTATCATATTTTCAGGCAAATGATTTACAGAAAATTTTGAAAATCTTAGAATTTATGTCAACTCTCAGAAGAGTATATAAAACCAAAATGATCAATATTAATAAAAACTTTGAATGAAAATGGCCCCCAGGGCCTCACAGCAAGTGACTCTACTAGGTGTGCCCGAATTGGAGAAAATATATCATTGGAGTTGTCTTGGAGGTTTTAAGTGCTCAAGGCAGGGCCAGTGTTTCTTTCTTCCTACTGCCTATCTATTCAGATATGGAATTCTCAGATATCTCTCTAGCACTATGTCTGCCTATGCAGCCATGTTTCCTGCCATGAAGATAATGGACTAGAATTCAAGATTTGTGAGCCAGACCCAATGAAATGTTTTTCTTTGTAAGAGTTGCTGTGTTTTTAGTACCTCTTCAGAGCAATAAAACTCTCACGTAGATAACAACCATGACTGAGGTATAACCGATACTGACTACAGAGCTATTGTAGTGAAAACATCATAGCACTACCACAAAATATTAGACACATTGATCAATGAAACAGAATAGAAGAGCTAGATGTATATTGTACCTACTGCTGCATGATACTTTGTAACCATGCCACAAAAACACAAATTGGAGCAAAGACAGCATCATTAGCAAATAATAAACAGAGTACCTACATATAGCATGAAACTGGTGCTTTCTTTCTCTACTTGCACAATAATCAATACCAAATGAATCAAAAATATCAGGGTTTTACCTAATTTTTTGAAACTTCTGGAAAGAGAAAGGAGTAGATATCAGGTAAAGATCCTTGTTATTCAGAAAATAAAACCAAGTACCATCAAATGGGTATTAATATGACTTTATGCTGAAAAAGAAGACTTAAAATTGAGTGAAGAATCTGCATATAGAATGGGAGATAGCGTTGGTGGCTACAAATCTAACAGATGACTATATTATAATATATAAAGTGTTTTAGAAACTTTAAAAAACAATACAAACAATTAAAAAATGACTCAAATAGATAGGTATCAGACAAAGAGCTATAACCAGATGTGATTCAATTTAAACATTCTTCATCTGTTCTTAAAGGCAGTGCAGCAGGGGCTGCTATGTCATGTATGGGTCAATAGATGGCTCAGAGGAGACCATCTGTTTTTTCACTCAGCTTTATGGCCAGTGTACATCTGAATGATTAGTAGACTAACACTCATTGAAAAAAGAGGTGAGAGACAGAAAGGACGCCAAGGTAAGGATCTTAGGGCAATAAGTGAGCAAGAGATGAGATGATCATCTTCTGAGGCCATTCAGCCCTTCAACAGCAAGAGAGCCACTAGAACTCCATCTGGCAGTGTTGGCACAGGACAGGAGTGAACCTGAGACACTCTATCCCCACAGCAAGAAGCCAGCCTGCTTGAAGAGTGAGCAGAGACAACCACAGGTCCTACCCCATAAAGCACAGACAGTGAGCTAGCCTGAGCTGACCACTGCTATAGGACTGTGCAGGCCTAGAGGGAAGACAGACCCTGAGAGGATCCCTGCCTAGTGTCAAAATGCATAGGTAGGACAAAGCTTTGACTGCTCCGGAAACAAGCCCCAACACTCAGAAACCCAGGGTACCACTAAGAATTGCAAATAAGTGAGGGTGAAATGGAAAAGAAAGAGAAACAGGAGGATGTGGGATATGGGCACAGTGAAGAGAGGAAGAACTGGAAACTTGAGGGTAAGGAGGAACAGTCTGAAGTGAGTAGCTGCTGATGACACATGAGAACATGCTGCAATTCAGTCATGTGTTGCTAACAGGAGCCATTTCTGGGTCCACGGATCTGCAGCAGCAAGGGTCTGTAACCACCAAAGGCAAGGCTATCTGGCCTGCTTCGTGAGGACATATTGAAGTCTCAGGGATGTTCAAAATTGGCCTACGTTCTTGCCTGAGCATCATTGGATGGGCATTGGATAGACCAACTTGGGCAGGGAAGGAGAGCTTGCTCCAGTGTTGTGTGTGACAGACATTTTGTGGACTGACCAGTTCAGGTACTTCTTAGTTCTAGATTCAGGGCTTTGGATTAGTCCACCCCAACACCAATAACATGATGAATTTCTGGAGGACACAATCCTATGGATCCAAAATAACAGGATCTACATGGCACGTGAGACAACAGGATATACAAGAGAAATCTCAGTGAGAATCCAGTATCAAGTGTTACAGAAGCCAGAAGCCTTGTACCAAGTCAAAGACTTACTGCAATTAATATTTGCAAGCAACTAAGTATGGACAAGAAGATATACTGTGGAAGACACCATGACACACAAATGCTTCTATGAGATAATTTTCTTTGATGAGCGGGAAGGTGGCAATGATGAAAGGCAAATACGAGGGGAGAAGGAGATAAGTGGGATTGGAGATCATCAGGTGAAATTCACAAAGAACCAAAAAAAGTTAACAAAAAAGTTCTCATTATTGTTTGCCATCCAGGAAATGAATATTAAACTTACTTTGATATCTCATCCTACTGCAGGCAGAATATCTAAAACCAAGAGAATGGAAATGTATTTGGAGATATGGAGAAAAGTGAGTAGGGTAGTTAAAATGACAATAAACTCAATAGACCAAGATCTTTTAAGAGTTGGTTTATATTTGGAAGACTTTGTTTAGAGGATATTATAGAACCTTTAGGAGGTGTGACTTTGCTAGAGGGTGTACAGCACAAGGAGCAGGGCTTTGGGAATTTAGAACTTTTCTCATTTCCAATTTGCTTTCTCTGTTTTGTTTTGTTTTTGCTTGGTTTGTTTGTTTTTGTTTTTTAACAACTGAAGATATAATGTCCCAGCTTCCTGTTCTGGATAGGTGCTCCATACCACTCCAGGTATTGTGGACTCTTCCTCTAGGATCAAAAGTTCAAATGAACCTGTTCTTCTTTAGTTTCCCCTTGATCATGGTATTTTATCACAGCAATAGGAAAATAAGTAATAAATATGAATGTCTACTCATATGATGACATAAATATACAAAAAACAGGCAAAATAAAATAAAATCAGAGAAGGATGTTAAAATCAAACATGGCAAGCTGTAACTTTGATCCACGAACTTGGGATACTGAAGCAGGAGGAATGCTGTGACTTTGAGACCAGCCTTCTCTACAGTTAAACCTGTCTCAAAAACCATTCTAATAAACAAACCAAAGTACTATTTCAAAACTTTCTGGATCATGAAGGCTACATGTGTTTTAATACACATATGTTCTTTATTAAACCAGCTTATATTCATTGTTGATTAAAATTTTACCACTATATTTCAATTTACCAAGTCAGTTTCCTCTCTACATTTGCTGTTATCTTTTTCAAAATTTATAATAAAAAGGTTTATTTTATTACTATTTACTCTACAATGAAAAACTAAATTGCTATCAAGATGAAGTTATAATACATTTATTTTTGCAAAAAAATCACATTTGTGGCAATATTTAGCTTTTAATATTAAAATAATGTCTATGTTCCAACTCTAAAAATTAGAATTTTAATGATTTGGAAATACTCATATCTGAGTTTGGGCTAAATGTCATTATCCAAAATATATTAATGTTCTTTTATTTCCTTTATTCTAACCTAAATGTTTCCCACCGTAATAAATTCACTTGTTAAATACAGAGTTATTTTGAAAATGTTTCTCTCATTTAAGGATCTCAAAGGAACACGAGATATTTCGTGTCATAAATGAGACCTATAAATCAGTGTCACTAACATAGCAACAAGGAAGAAATATCTTTACCTCTCAAAATTTAGTGTAATGCACTTATAGAGACTACTTCAGGCACTTGAATCCATAACTAAACTTACACTCCCTCTTTCTACAATATTTCCTTCCATTCCTTGACAGCTATCAGATTTCTAAAAGTACGTTGCATTGTATACTTGAATATGAGTAGTTTTCTCCTACTTCTTAAAATGTAAATATACAAATGATATGGAGTGAGAAATAGCCAGTCAATAAGCAGCCTGTGTGAATATACTATAAATGAAAGTATATTCAGTGTGCTTGTTTCTGAGGAAACAGAGAGCCTTAATTCCTTTCTTGTTATCCTGACCATCCAGCATGAGTCAAGCATTCAATAAAATTTCATCATATGTTTTCAATATATTTTATCATATCTGAGATTGATGTCTGAATGGTCAGTGCATGGCTATTCCTTGATCCCAACACACTCATATATTGGTACTGATCTGGCCTTTAAAAGTTTATTCACCCTTTCGCATTCCAAATTAGCATTTTCCAAAACCAAACATTCTATTAGCAATTTTCTGATTTCTGAATCTGATATTTTGTATTTACAACAGAAGAAAATCTTTCCACAAAAATCAGTGAAGACTTCTTTTGGGCCTTGTATAATTATAGTAAATTAATCAAACCTCTTTCCTGATTTTTCAGCCTTGTCCCAAGTATTTACAGCTGCTAAATGACAAAGCAGCAAGGTATGATTATCAAACTCAAGCCATCATTGTAACTCAGCATATTGATATTCACCTAGCAACTGATCCTGGGAAATATTAATACCTCTAGTTTCATTTTGTTGTTCTATGATGCTTCCTCTTTCCAGCATTTTCATCATTGTAATTAAGGACCGGGTTCCAATATTCTTGGGGCCAAATATATTTGGTCCTGTTCTGAGTTGGGCATAATTTTAATATCTTTTTCATATAGCATATGAAACTATTGCTTCCTTAAATCTCCTCAAATTTCATATATCTGTGAGATTCTATTTTCCTGCTTCATAACTTTGGGGGTACCTAACTGAAAAAACTCTAGTTTCTTTTCTAACAACCTTGGATGACTCTTCTTCATTTTTGTCATGAGGTGACACAATAGTTTCTTAAATTCCTCTCTGTCTGAGTATTTTCCTTGTATTCATCTATAAATCTTTCAAAGGCTTGTATTCTATCAATATACTTTCATACTTGGCATATACAAAATAAAGAAAACAACTAAAACTATTAAGGATAAATGTAAATTACTAGATTGTTAGTAATTATAATTAGTATTAAGTCAATCTTCATTAAGTTATTTATTTTTCTCTGTTTCCATTTAAAGCCATCTGAAATAGTACTATACAGGGTTCTTAAACTTTGTATTATGATATTAACTATTCTTAACTCTCTCCATAAGATAGGGGCACTGGAGCTGCAGTCCCCTGCGCTCCAGACACTGCTCGGACTTGAAGGGACCAGATCAACAGTTCTCTGCACCCAAATCCCGTGGGAGGGAGAGCTAAACCTTCAGAGAGGCAGACATGCCTGGGAAGCCAGAAGAGACTACGCTCTGCCCACATTTCTGACTCCAGAGGAAAACACGTAATGCCATCTAGGACGCAGGTGCACTGGGGACTCAGGAAAAGGCAGCACAGACTATCCTGTTTGCCGCCCTCACGGAGAGCTCAAAAGCAACACCCCACGAGCAAATATGAGCCATGAGACCACAGCTAAGACCAACTTTTCTGCTCCAAGCGACCTGCCTGGTGAACTCAGGACAAAGACCCACAGGAACAGCTGAAAACCAGTAGACAGGAAAAACTACACGCCCGAAAGCAGAACACTCTGTTCCATAACTGGCTGAAAGAGAACAGGAAAACAGGTCCACAGCACTCCTGACACACAGGCCTATAGGACAGTCTAGCCATTGTCAGAAATAGCAGAACAAAGTAACACAAGAGATAATCTGATGGCAAGAGACAAGCGCAGGAACCCAAGCAACAGAAAATAAGACTACATGGCATCATCAGAGCCCAATTTTCCCACCAAAGCAAACACTGAGTATCCAAACACACCAGAAAAGCAAGATCTAGATTTAAAATCATATTTGATCATGATACTGGAGGACTTCAAGAAAGACATAAAGAACTCTCTTAGAGAAAAGCAGGAAAACATAAATAAACAAGTACAAACCTATAGAGAGGAATCACAAAAATCCCTGAAAGAATTCCAGGAAAACAAAATCAAACAGTTGAAGGAATTAAAAATGGAAATAGAAGCAATGGAGAAAGAACACAGGGAAACAATGCTGGATACAGAAAACCAAAGGAAGAGACAAGGAGTCATAGATATAAGCATCACCAACAGAATACAAAAGATAGAAGAGAGAATCTCAGGAGCAGAAGATGCCATAAAAATCATTGACACAACTGTCAAAGATAATGTAAAAAGGAAAAAGCTACTGATCCAAAACATGCAGGAAATCCAGGACTCAATGAGAAGATCAAACCTAAGGATAATAGGTATAGAAGAGAGTGAAGACTCCCAGCTCAAAGGAACAGTAAATATCTAAAACAAAATCACAGAAGAAAACCTCAATAACCTAAAGAGAGATGCCAATAAACATACAAGAAGCCTACAGAACTCCAGATAGACTGGACCAGAAAAGAAACTCATCCCGTCACATAAGAGTCAAAACACCAAATGAACAAAATAAAGAAAGAATATTAAAAGCAGTAAGGGAAAAAGGTCAAGTAACATATAAAGGCAGACCTATCAGAATCACACCAGACTTTCTGCCAGAGACTATGAAAGCCAGAAGATCATGGACAGATGTCATACAGACCCTAAGAGAACACAAATGCCTGCCCAGGCTACTGTATCCTGCAAAACTCTCAATTAACATAGATGGAGAAACCAAGATATTCCATGACAAAAGCAACTTTACACAATATCTTTCTACAAATCCAGCGCTACAAAGGATAATAAATGGTAAAGCCCAACATAAGGAGGCAAGCTATACCCAAGAAGAGGCAAGAAACTAATCATCTTGGCAACAAAACAAAGAGAAGAAAAGCAAACAAACATAACACATCCAAATATGAATATAACAGGAATCAATAATCACTATTCCTTAATATCTCTCAACATCAATGGTCCCAACTCCCCAATGAAAAGACATAGAATAACAAACTGGATACGCAATGAGGACCCTGAATTCTGCTGCCTACAGGAAACATACCTCAGAGACAAAGACAGAGACTACCTCAGAGTGAAAGGCTGGAAAACAACTTTCCAAGCAAATGGTATGAGGAAGCAAGCTGGAGTAGCCATTCTAATATCGAATAAAATCAATTTTCACCTAAAAGTCATCAAAAAAGATAAGGAAGGACACTTCATATTCATCAAAGGAAAAATCCACCAAGATGAACTCTCAATCCTAAATATCTATGCTCCAAATACAAGGGCACCTACATACATAAAAGAAACTTTACTAAAGCTCAAAGCACACATTGCACCTTACACAATAATAGTAGGAGATTTCAACACCCCACTCTCATCAATGGACAGGTCAGGGAAACAGATATTAAACAGAGACGTAGACAGACTAAGAGAAGTCATGAACCAAATGGACTTAACAGATATTTATAGAACATTCTATCCTAAAACAAAAGGATGTACATTCTTCTCAGCACCTCATGGTACTTTCTCCAAAACTGACCGTATAATTGACCATAAAACAGGCCTCAACAGATACAGAAAGATAGAAATAAACCCATGAGTCCTATCAGACTACCACAGGCTAAAGCTAGTCTTCAATAACAATAAAGAAAGGACGCCCACATATACATGGAAATTGAACAATGCTCTACTCAATGATAACCTTGTCAAGAAAGAAATAAAGAAAGAAATTAAAGACTTCATAGAATTTAATGAAAATGAAGGTACAACATACCTAAACTTATGGGATACAATGAAAGCTGTGCTAAGAGGAAAACTCATAACTAAGAACCTGCAGAAAGACACAGGAGAGAGCATATATCAGCAGCTTCAAAACACACCTAAAAGCTCTAGAACAGAAAGAAGCAAATACACCCAGGAGGAGTAGAAGGCAGGAAATAATCAAACTCAGAGGTGAAATCAACCAAGTAGAATCAAAAAGGACCACAGAAAGAATCAAAAGAACTGAAAGTCAGTTCTTTGAGAAAATCAACAAGATAGATAAACCCTTAGTCAGACTTACGCGAGGACACAGAGAGTGTATATTAACAAAATCAGAAATGAAAAGGGAGACATAACTACAGAATTAGAGGAAATTCAAAAAATCATCAGATGCTAGTACACAAGCCTATATCAACAAAACTTGAAAATCTGCAGGAAATGAACAATTTCCTAGACAGATACCAGGTACAGAAGTTAAATCAAGAACAGATAAACCATTTAAACAACCCCATATATCCTAACGAAATAGAAGCAGTCATTAAAGGTCTCCCAACCAAAAAGAGCCCTGGTCCAGACAGATTTAGTGCAGAATTCTATCAGACCTTCATAGAAGACCTGTAACCAATACTATCCAAAATATTCCACAAAATTGAAACAGATGGAGCACTACCTAATTCCTTCTATGAAGCCACAAGTACTCTCATACCTAAACCACACAAAGACCCAACAAAGAAAGAGAACTTCAGACCAATTTCCCTCATGAATATTGAGGAAAAAATACTCAATAAAATTCTGGCAAACCAAATTTAAGAGCACATCGAAACAATCATCCACCATGATCAAGTAGGCTTCATCCCAGGCATGCAGGGATGATTTAATATATGGAAAACCATCAAAATGATCTATCATATAAACAAACTGAAAGAACAAAACCACATGATCATTTCATTAGATGCTGAGAAAGCATTTTACAAAATTCAACACCCATTCATGATAAAAGTCCTTGAAAGAAAAGGAATTGAAGGCCCATACCTAAACATAGTAAAAGCCATTTACAGCAAACCTGTAGCTAACATTAAACACATTAAACTATATGGAGAAACACTTGAAGCAATCCCACTAAAATCAGGGACTAGACAAGGCTGCCAACTCTCTCCCTACTTATTCAATATAGTTCTTGAAGTTCTAGCCAGAGCAATCAGACAACAAAAGGAGGTCAAGGGGATACAGATCTGAAAAGAAGAACTCAAAATACCACTATTTGCAGATGATATGATATTTCAGTGATCCAAAAAGTTTCACCAGAGAACTACTAAAGCTGATAAAAAACTTCAACAAAGTGACTGGGTATAAAATTAACTCAAATAAATCAGTAGCCTTCCTCTACAGAAAAGAGAAACAAGCCGAGAAAGAAATTAGGGAAACGACATCCTTCCTAATAGTCCAAAATAATATAAAATACCTCGGTTTCACTTTAACCAAGCAAGTAAAAGATCTGTACAATAAGAACTTCAAGCCTATGAAGAAAGAAATTGAAGAAGACCTCAGAAGATGGAAATATCTCCCATGCTCATGGATTGGCAGGATTAATATACTAAAAATGGCCATTTTACCAACTAATGTGATCTACAGATTCAATGCAATCCCCATTAAAATACCAATCCAATTCTTCAAAAAGTTAGACAGAAAAATTTGCAAATTCATCTGGAATAACAAAAAACCCAGGATAGCTAAAACTATCCTCAACAATAAAAGGACTTCTGGGGGAGTCGCTATCCCTGAACTCAAGCAGTATTACAGAGCAATAGTGATAAAAACTGCATGGAATTGCTACAGAGACAAACAGATAGAGCAATGGAATAAAATTGAAGACCCAGAAATGGACCCACACACCTATAGTCACTTGATTTTTAACAAAGGAGCCAAAACAATACAATGGAAAAAAGATAGCATTTTCAGCAAATGGTGCTGGTTCAACTGGAGGTCAGCATGTAGAAGAATGCAGATCAATCCATGCTAATCACCCTGTACAAAGCTTAAGTCCAAATGGATCAAGGACCTCCACATCATACCACATACACTCAACCTAGTAGAAGAAAAAGTGGGGAAGCATCTCAAACTCATGGGCACTGGAGAAAATTTCCTGAACAAAACACCAATGGCTTATGCTCTAAAATCAAGAATCAACTAATGGGGGGTTGGGTTTAGCTCAGTGGTAGAGCGCTTGCCTAGGCGAAAGGCCCTGTTAGGTCCTCAGCTCCGAAAAAGAAAAAAAACAAAAAAAAAAAAAACGCAAAGAATCAACCAATGGGATCTCATAAAACTGCAAAGCTTCTGTAAGGCAAAGGACACTGTGGTTAGGACAAAACGGCAACCAACAGATTGGGAAAAGATCTTTACCAATCCTACAACAGATAGAGGGCTAATATCCAAAATATACAAAGAACTGAAGAAGTTAGACAGCAGGGAGGCAAATAACCCTATTAAAAAATGGGGTTCAGAGCTAAACAAAGAATTCACAGCTGAGGAATGTCAAATGGCTGAGAAACACCTAAAGAAATGTTCAACATCTTTAGTCATAATGGAAATGCAAATCAAAACAACACTGAGATCCACCTCACACAAGTCAGAATGGCTAAGATCAAAAACTCAGGTGACAGCAAATGCTGGCTAGGATGTGGAGAAAGAGGAACACTCCTCCATTGTTGGTGGGATTGCAGACTGGTACAACCATTCTGGAAATCAGTCTGGAGGTTCCTCAGAAAATTGAACATTCCACTACCTGAAGACCCAGCTATACTTCTCTTGGGCATATACCCAAAAGATGCTCCAACATACAACAAAGACACATGCTCTACTATCTTCATAGCAGCCTTATTTATAATAGCCTGAAGCTGGAAAGAACCCAGATGCCCTTCAACAGAGGAATGGATACAGAAAATGTGGTACATCTACACAATGGAATATTACTCAGCTATCAAAAACAATGCCTTTATGAAATTCATAGGCAAATGGAGGGAATTGGAAAATATCATCCTGAGTGAGGTAACCCAATCACAGAAAAACACACATGGTATGTACTCATTGATAAGAGGCTATTAGCCCAAATGCTTGAATTGCCCTAGATGCACAGAATACATGAAACTCAAGACGGATGATCAAAATGTGAAAGCTTCACTCCTTCTTTAAAAGGGGAACAAGAATACCCTTGGCAGGGAATTGGGAGGCAAAGATTAAAACAGAGGCAGAAAGAACACCCATTCAGAGCCTGCCCCACATGTGGCCCATACATATATAGCCACCCAATTAGACAAGATGGATGAAGCAAAAAGTGTAGGCCGACAGGAACCAGATGTAGATCTCTCCTGAGAGAGACAGCCAGAATGTAGCAAATGCATAGGCGAATGCCAGCAGCAAACCACTGAACTGAGAATGGTACACCCGTTGAAGGAATCAGAGAAAGGCCTGGAAGAGCTTGAAGGAGCTCGAGACCCCATATGAACAACAATGCCAACCAACCAGAGCTTCCAGGGACTAAGCCACTACCCAAAGACTATACATGGACTGACCCTGGGCTCCAACCTCATAGGTAGCAATGAATATCCTAGTAAGAGCAGCAGTGGAAGGGGAAGCCCTTGGTCCTGCTAAGACTGAATCCCCAGTGAATGTGATTGTTGGTGGGGTCGGTAATGGGGGAAGGATGCGGAGGGGAACACCCATATAGAAGGGGAGGGGGAGGGGTTAGGGGGATGTTGGCCCTGAAACTGGGAAAGGGAATAAAAATCGAAATGTATATAAGAAATACTCAAGTTAATAAAGGAAAAAAAAAAAAACCAAACAAAACAAATCAGAAAAAAAAAAAAAAAAAAAAAAAAAAAAAAAATCTCTCCATTAGAGTTTGCAAACGACTTTCTAAATCTGAGGGCTTCAGTTTTTCCACAGCTGGTATGGTTTTTCTGTCTGTGTGGTTCTGTCAGGAATTGATATGCCAAATGTTCAGATTTTGTTTTGTTTTGTTTTAACAACAATCTCAATGATTTTATTTTGTCAATGAAGACTCAGAGCCAGATGCTGGGCTGAAATCCTGCTAGCTCATAGAGGCAGAGAAAACACACACCTGATCTTCCTCCACAGCCGAAGTCCCAAAAGGAAGCTATCAAATCCTTTCAAACTGAATGTTCCTGCATTCTACTTCTTTGGGTCTCTTAACCTCTCTCTTAATAATCCTATATTTAATTCCTGTTAACTGATTGTTACTCAACTTCTTGACATATAATTGAATTTATTTAATCCTGTTTGCCTTGTTCAAACAGAAAGCTCTTGGATTAAGGGTGTGTTCTAATGCTGAGCCATGACACAAGGAAAAACAGGTTTCTCCCGTATATAACATAATCTCTGGGTTCCCAGTATGATCAAATATCCTGCAACACACATGTGTGCTGGCAATTAATCTAAGGTCCTCTAGAATAGCATCTAGTGCTCTTAACTGCTGAGTCATGTCTCTCTAGCCCAGAGAAACTAGCTTTAAAATGAAATCTGGTCTGCCAGAAAGTAGTTTGTAATTTTAACATAATACCTAACATAACAGGACAGCTTCTTAGAATACTATAGTTAGATATAGGACTGTTTCATTTACTTTTAAACTTTAACTGGTTATCAAAATATATCTATGCAACAGAAGAATAAGAAAATGATGACTTTGTGATTCTTCCTGGGGATCTGCAGAAAATATTATATAGAATGTGAGGAAGTTTCTTTTTTTAATTTTATATTAGATATATATCTTTACTTACATTTCAAACATTGTTCCCCTTCCCAGTTTCCTGTCAATAAGCCCCCATTCCCTCCACTCCCCCTGCCCCGTACAGGTATTCCCCCTATACATTCCCATATACATCCCCCTTATTGCCCTGCCCCATGTTCTCCTACACTGGGGGTCCAACCTTGGCAGGACCAAGGGTTTCCCCTTCCCCTGGTTCCCCAACAAAGCTATTCTCTGCTACATATGCAGTTGGAGTCCTGAGTCAGTCCTTGTATAGTCTTTTGGTAGTGGTTAGTCCCTGGAAGCTCTGGTTGGTTGGCACTGTTGTTGTTATGGGGTTGCCAGTTCCTTCAACTCTTTCAATCCTTCTTCTAATTCCCCCCAAGGGAGTCCTAATCTCAGTTTGGTGGTTTGCTGCTAGCATTGACCTCTGTATTGGAATACTCTGAATGTGTCTTTCAGGAGAAATCTATATCTGGTCCCTTTCAGCATGCATTTTCTAGCTTCTTCAATCTTATCTAATTTTGGTGGAGATATATATATATATATATATATATATATATATATATATATATATATATATATATATATATATATATATGTGTCACATGTGGGTCAGGCACTGAATGGCCATTCCTTGAGTTGCTGCTCTAAACTTTGCTTCTATATCCCTTCCTAATTTTCCCCTTTTAAGAAAGAGTGGGAGCTTCTGCATTTTGGTCATCCTTCTTGAGCTTCCTGTGGTCTGTGCATTGCATCTTGGGTAATTCAAGCTTTTTGGCTAATATCCACTTATCAATGAGTGCATACCATTTGTGCTTTTCTGTGATTGAGTAACCTCACTCAGGATGATATTTTCTAGTTTATTTCATTTGAATATGAATTTCATGAAGTCATTGTTTTTGATAGCTGAGTAGTATTCCATTGTGTAGATGTACCACATTTTCTGTATCCATTCCTTTGTCAAAGGTGTCAGTTCAAGTGCTCTCCCTTTGCCCAAGTATTCTCATCATTTTTCCTTCCTCCTCTTTCTTCATTCTCCCTTCTTATTATTTTACTTTCTCTCCTCTCATTCTTCTGCCTTCTCTGAAAGAGAGGGCCTGACACCAGTTTTTTTTTTTTAATTTTTTACTGTCTTTTAAATATTTCTCTTATTATTTATTAAAGTTAAATCATCAAGTCTTTAGTCATTGTTTGTAATTTTTCCCAGATTTTTAAAATAAATAAACCTTATAAACCCAGATCATTAATTCTAAACTCAGCTTCCATAAGACAGAAAATAACTGGAAAATCTGGAGAAAATGGACAATTTTCTAGACAGATACCAGGTACCAAATTTAAATCAAAAACAAATAAACCATCTAAATAACTCCATAACTTCTAAAGAAATGAAAGCAGTAATTAAAATTCTCCCAATCAAAAGAGCCCAGGACCAAATGGGTTTAGTGCAGAATTCTATCACACCTTCATAGAAGACTTCATATCAATACTTTCCAAACTATCCCGCAAAATAGAAACAGTGGAGCACTACCAAATTGCTTCTATGAAACCAAAATTACTCTTATACCTAAATCACGAAAAGACCCAACAAAGAAAGAGAACTTCAGACCAATTTCCCTTATGAATATTGATGCAAAAATACTCAATAAAATTCTTGCAAACCAAATCCAAGAACACATTAAGATGATCATTCATCATGATCAAGTAGGCTTCATCCCAGGTATGCAGGGATGGTTTAATATACAGAAATACACCAACATAATCCATTATATAAACAAATTCAAAGATAAAACTCACATGATCATTTCATTAGATGCTAAGAAATCATTTGACAAAGTGCAATACTCCTTCATGATAAAAGTCCTAGAAAGACTATTACTTGAATGGGAATTTAAGGCTCATACCTAAACATAGTAAAAGCAATATACTGCAAACCAGTAGTTAACATCAAACTAAATGGAGAGAAACTTGAAGCAATCCCACTAAAATCACTGGCCACCCAAACCTGACCACTCTTTCCCTACTTATTCAATATAGTACTCAAAGTCCTACCCGGAGCAATCAGACAACAAAAGGAGTTCAAAGGGATACAAATTGGAAGGGAAGAAGTCAAAACATCACTATTTACAGATGATATGATAGTGTACTTATGTGACGCCAAAAGTTCCGCAAGAGACTACTTAACCTGATAAACAACTTCAGCAAGGTGCCTGGCTATGAAATTACCTAAAAAAAAAAAAAAGAAAGAAAAAAAAATCAGTAACTTTCCTCTACTCAAAGGATAAACAAGCTGAGAAAGAAATTAGGGAAACGACCCCCTTTTCAACAGTCCAAAATAATATAAAATATCTTGGTGTGACTTTACCCAAGCCAGTGAAAGACCTGCATGACCAGAACTTCAAGTCTCTTTAGAAAGAAGTTGAAGAAGATCTCAGAAGATGGAAAGATCTTCCATGCTCAAGGATTGGCATGATTTATATCGTAAAAATGGCCATTTTGCCAAAAACAATCTACAGATTCAATGCAATTCCCATCATAATTCCTACTAAATTTTTTATAGGACAGAAAGAACATTTCATTTGGAATGACAAAAAAAAGACAAAAAAAAACAAAAAAACAAACAAACAAACAAACAAACAAAAAAAAACCAGGATAATGAAAACTATACTACACTCAAGAATAAAAGAATTTCTGGGGGACTCACCATCCCTGACCTCAATCAGTATTACGGAGCAATGAAGTAATAGCCATAAATATTGTCTGGTATTGGTACAGAGACAGGCAGATATATCACTGGAACATAATTGAAGACCTAGAAATGAACCCACACACCTATAGTTACTTGATTGTTGACAAAGGAGCTAAAAACATCAAATGGATTAAAGATAGCATCTTCAACAAATGGTGATGTTTCAACTGGAGGTCAGCATGTAGAAGAATGCAAATCGATCCATTCTTATCACCCTATACAAAGCTTAAGTCCAAATGGATCAAGGACCTTCACATCAAACCACATAAACTCAAAATAATAGAAGAAAAAATGGGGAGAGTCTTGAACACATGGGCACTGGGGAAATTTTCCTGAACAGAACACCAATGGCTTATGCTCTAAGATCAAGAATCAACAAATCATAAATCTGCAAAGCTTTGGTAAGACAAAGGACACTGTCATTAGGACAAAACGCCAACCAACAGACTGGGAAAAGATCTTTACCAATCCTACATCTGATAAAGGGCTAATATACAAAGAACTTAAGTAGTTAGACTCCAGAGAGCCAAATAACCCCATTGAAAAATGGGGTACTTAGCTAAACAAAAAATTCTCAGCTGAGGAATATCGAATGGCCCAGAAGTATCTAAAGAAATATTTAACATCCTTTGTCATCAGGGAAATGCCAATAAAAACAACCCTGAGATTCCATCTCACAGTAGTCAGAATAGTTAAGATAAAACTCTCAGGTGACAATAGATGCTGGCTAGGACGTGAAGAAAAAGGAAAACTTCTCCATTGTTGGTGGGATTGCAAACTGATAAACCACTCTGGAAATCGGTCTGGGGGTTCCTTAGAAAATTGGACCTCATACTACCTGAGGATCCAGCAATACTACTCCTGGGCATCCCAAAAGATGCTCCAATATACAACAAGGACACATGCTTCACTGTGTTCATAGTATCCTTACTTATAATTGCCAGAAGCAAGAAAGAGAAAAGATGCCCTTCAACAGAGCAATGGATACAGAATATGTGGTTCATCTACACAATGGAGTACTACTCAGCTATTAAATACAATGACTTCCTGAAATTCATAGGCAAATGGATTGATCTAGAAAATATCCTGAGTCAGGTAACTCAATCACAAAAAAAAAAAAAAAAAACATACATGGTATGCACTTTCTGCTAAGTGGGTATAGCTCCAAAGCTCAAATTACCCAAGATACAATCCATAGACTACATGAAGCTCAAGAAGAAGCAGGACTAAGTGTGGATGCTTCAGTCCATCTTAAAAAGGGCAACAAAAATATTCATAGGAGGACATATGGAGACAAAGATTGGAGCAGAAACTGAAGGAATGGCCACTCGGAGCCTGCCCCACCTGGCAGTCCAGCATATATATATATATATGTCTCCACCAAAACTAGACAATATTGATGAAACCAAGAAGTGCATGCTGACAGGAGCCTAATATAGCTGTCTCCTAAGAGGCTCAGCCAGAGCATGACAGATACAGAGGTGAATTCCAACCAGGTACCCATTGGAGGAATTAGAGAAAGAATTGAAAGAGCCGAAAGGGTTTGCAACACACATCAGAACAACAATAACAACAAAGCAGAGTTCACAGGAGCTAATCCACATCTAAATAGTACACATGGACAGACCCAAGGCTCCAGCTGCATAGGTAGCAGAGAATGACCTTGTTGGGCACCAGTGCGAGGAGAAGCCCTTGGTCCTGTCAAGGTTGGATCCCCTAGAATAGAGGAATGTTAGGGTGGAGAGGTAGGAAGTGGTTGGTGATGGGTGGGGTAACATGTTCCTAGAGGAAGGGAAAAGGCTAATGGGATATGGTGTTTATGGATGGGAAACTAGGAAATGGGATAATATTTGAAATGTAAATTAAAAATTCCAATAAAAAAGGTTTTTAAAAAAGATGTGATCTCTTAGCTGTTCTTGCAGCTATGTCTTCCATTGGGTCATTGTGCATAGTAACATTCTCAACTGCAAATTCAATTAAACATTCATTCATGTGTTGCATTTGTTATGTATTGCATCATAGTAAGAGAAAAATAACCAATAATCTCACATACAAAAATAACAAAAACAAAATCACAACGAAAACAGATTGATCTTAACAAACATAATGATATTATTAAATAAGTGACAAGTTTAGCCAAGAAGACTTTCAACAAAACAATTTTAGGAATAAATGTTTTAGACATGGTGGGCAAAAGAATTGAGAGAAGTATTTATATGGAAGATCAGATACCTTTCAAAGGAATTTTCAAAATTAGGCTCTTTTTTCCCTAAATAATGTCTGGAAGCATTTTAATTTTCTCCCAGGGTATAAATGGTGCATTAAAATACTCGTACAAATTAATTTGAAAAGGCAATTGAAGTGGAAGCCATCAATAAATTATATCTTATCATTAGACTTTTTAAACAGCAAATTCCTTTGAAATTTTATTGTTCTACTTTTAGACCTTGTAAATATTCTTGCCCTGTATGTTCCTACAACTTGAAAATAGGAATGTGTTTTTTCATGAGTGTTTCAAATAACTCTGTGAACAATGTTTTTATTCAGATGTTCATTATATACTCCATATACATAATATTTATCATGATGTGTCATAAACCTTTTTAGCTGTTGAAGATACATTGATGAACATGGGAGATTTTATTTGCACAGTGAGTTTTATGATGTGTTCATTACTATAGCTGACATATAAAACAAATACATGTTGAATGCATGTTGTGATTTAGAATCAAACTGAAGCATAGCATGAAAGATACCTGAAGGAGCAACTTAAAAATAATAACTCCATAATGAGTTATTTTTTGCTGAAAGTGCATTTATTTATTGATTCAATTTCCACTGTACTTTTTGAAGAGTATTAACTTGAATTCAGGTTACACAAGTGAAATCAATAAAATGAACAGAATATACAAAGGGAAACAATTATAGTCCATGAATGTCCATGGTATTCTAAAACTGTACAGTACATTTGTTAGGGAATTTAAGAGGAAAGAATATCTAATTAATTTATATTCACTTATGAAATTTGCATTAAAACAACAGGCTCAATACAATAGAAGTTTTTTAGAGGAATCTTTGATAATATTATAGAAAACAATTTTCTTACAAATATTATAGTAGATCAAAAATATGTCTCGTTCATGAATCTACAAACCAATCTTTACTTCTACTGGGATAATCAAATTGGTTGTACTAAAGGCATTTTGGGGGAAGCAAACATACTAAAAACCATGTTGAGAGGAGAGTGCATGTGGGAAGGACTGACACTGAAGATGTATGCTGTGATAAATGAGAATTTAAGATAATAAAAAGGAGAAGAATCTGTAGCTACAAGCACTGTTTAAATTGTACAAATCCCTGCAATTCCTCTTCATTAACAAATATCATACCATTTAAATGAACCAAAATCTATATGCTCTCCTTACTTCAGTAACATGAGAAGCAATCAAGGAAATACCTGTTGTGAGACACAATTTCTAGGAGTCAGAAACAAGCATCTAATTACCTAAGATAGGAAATTAAATACAGACAAAAGTCTGATGTGGTTAATCAATGGGTTTTGCTGGACTTCCTTACAGGAAAGTATGTGAGGGGTCAGGAGCAGAAGTGACTAAAAGACAGACATCATCATAGGCTCACAGTAGAATGAGGAGTTTATGAAGGCTGGAATCCTGGAGCTTACCAGATAACCTAAAGGCATTTCAACAGACTGTAGAATGCAATTTTCAGGTTTCTCAGGTGGTGTGATCAGAGTTCAGCTTCTAAAATGGACATTGGACCTATAACTACTGCCTGTACCTACATTGGGGAGAACTAATTAAACTAGAAGTTGATTATCTTAAATTTTAGAAAATAAATTCCTGAAAACAAAAACAATATATTCTATTTGCAGTATTTCAATGACTAGGTCATAGTGGCAGGATAGTGGCAAAATATAGATAATGAAATAAGGAGTTTATTCATCTCCTAAAGAAAGAAATGTGGAAAAATGTGGCTCCCCAAAAGGAGATAAAGCAGTGCAACAGAAGTAAAATATTTTATGACATCTGGCCAGAGATACAGAGATTTGAGAAATGTTAGGAATGTTACAGTCTTAGAGAAAGGTAGACAGGGGATATTTTATGTTGTCCTAGAAGAGTGCAATGATTTAGCAGGATATTCCCAGGCCTAGGATTGAGGTGATACAATGGAATGTAGAGATGTCAAACAAACAAACAAAACAAAACAAAATTAGCCCAAACCCCTTGGGAGAGAGAGAGCTCATTGCCCAGACAGGTGGGCACTTCTGAGACTGCAGGGTAGGAGAGACTTCCAGTACTGCCCACCATTGTCCACATCCCTGGCCTAAGAGGAAACTGTATAGGGCCTCTGGGAACACAAAGATTGGGGCACTCAAGCTGCAGGTCCCATGCCATCCAGATACCACCCTGATCTGAAGAGAACTGGTCAAACAGCTCCCTGCACCCAAATCAAGAGGGAGGGAGAGCTAAACTTTCAGAGGGGCAGACATTCCTGGGAAGTCAGAAGAGACTACACTCTGCCCACATTTCTGACTCTAGAGGAAAACACCTGGTGCCATCTGGACCCCCTGTGCACAGGGACCCAAGAAAAGGCAGGGCAGGCCCTTGTGGTTGCGGCCCTCACAAAGAGCTGAAATGCAGCCCTCTAGGAGCAAATTCAGGCCTGAGACCAGAGGTAAGACCAAAGTTTTTGCTCCAAATGACCTGCTTGGTGGACTCAGGAGAAATGACCACAGGAATAGCTGAAGACCAGTAGACAGTAAAGACTACATGTCTGAAAGCAGAATACTCTGTTCCCATAACTGGCTGAAAGAAATCAGGAAAACTGGTCTACAGCACTCCTGAAACACAGGCCTATAGAACGGTCTAGCCACTGTCAGAAATAGTAGAACAAGGTAACACCAGAGACAACCTGATGGCAAGAGGCAAGCACAGGAAACAAAGCAACAGACCAAGACTACATGGCATCATTGGAGCCCAATTCTCCCACCAAAGCAAACACTGAGTATCCAAACACACAAGAAAAGCAAGATCTAGATTTTAATTCACATTGGATCATGATGATGGAGGAATTCAAGAAAGACATAAAGAACTCCCTTAGAGAAATGCAGGAAAACCTAAATAAAGAAGTAGAAGCCTATAGAGAGGAATCACAAAAATCCCTGAAAGAATTCCAGGAAAACACAATAAAACAGGTGAAAGAATTAAAAAAAGGAAATAGAAGCAATAAAGAAAGCAAAAAGGGAAACAACCCGGGATATAGAAATCCAAAGGAAGAGACAAGGAGCCGCAGATACAAGCATCACCAACAGAATACAAGAGATGGAAGAGAGAATCTCAGGGGCAGAAGACTCCATAGAAATCATCGCCACAATGGTCAAAAATAATGTAAAGCGGAAAAAGCTACTGACCAAAACATACAGGAAATCCAGGACTCAATGAGAAGATCAAACCTAAGGATAATAGGTATAGAAGAGAGTGAAGACTCCCAGCTCAAAGGAACAGTAAATATCTTCAACAAAATCATAGAAGAAAGCTTCCCTAACCTAAAAAAAGAGATACCCATAGGCATACAAAAAGCCTACAGAACTCCAAATAGATTGGACCAGAAAAGAAACACCTCCCGACACATAATAGTCAAAACACCAAATGCACAAAATAAAGAAAGAATATTAAAAGCAGTAAGGGAAAAAGGTCAAGTAACATATAAAGGCAGACCTATCAGAACCACACCAGACTTCTCTCCAGAGACTATGAAAACCAGAAGATCCTGGACAGATGTCATACAGACCCTAAAAGAGAACACAAATGCCAGCCCAGGTTACTGTATCCTGCAAAACTCTCAATTAACATAGATGGGAGAAACCTAAGATATTCCCATGAAAAACCAAATTTACACAATATCTTTCTACAAATCCAGCACAACAAAGGATAATAAATGGTAAAGCCCAACATAAGGAGGCAAGCTACACCCTAGAAAAAGCAAGAAACTAATCATCTTGGCAACAAAACAAAGAGAAGAAAAGCACACAAACATAAGCTCACTTCCAAATACGAATATAACAGGAAGCAACAATCACTATTCCTTAATATCTCTCAACATCAATGAACTCAATTCCCCAATAAAAAGACGCAGGTTAATGAACTGGATACTCACTGAGGACCCAGAATTTTGCTGCCTACAGGAAACACAGCTCAGAGACAAAGACAGACACTACCTCAGAGGAAAAGTCTGGAAAAAATCTTTCCAAACAAAAAGTCTGAAGAAGCAAGCTGGAGTAGCCATTCTAATATCGAGTAAAATCGATTTTCAACCAAAAGTTATCAAAAAAGATAAGGAAGGACACTTCATATTCAACAAAGGAAAAATCCACCCAGATGAACTCTCAATCCTAAATATTTATGCTCCAAATACAAGGGCACCTACATACATAAAAGAAACTTTACTAAAGCTCAAAGAACACATTGCAAATCACATAATAACAGTAGGAGATTTCAACACCCCACTCTCATCGATGGACAGATCATGGAAATAGAAATTAAACAGAGACATAGACAGACTAAGAGAAGTCATGAACCAAATGGACTTAACAAATATTTATAGAACATTCTATCCTAAAACAAAAGGTTATACCTTCTTCTCACCACCTCATGGTATTTTCTCAAAAATTGACCATATAATTGGTCCTAAAACAGGCCTCAATAGATACAGAAAGATAGAAATAATCCCATGAGTCCTATCAGACCACCACAGGCTAAAGCTAGTCTTCAATAACAATGATCTACTCAATGATAACCTGGTCAAGGAAGAAATAAAGAAAGAAATTAAAGACTTTATAGAATTTAATGAAAATGAAGGCACAGCATACCCAAACTTATGGGACACAATGAAAGCTGTGCTAAGAGGAAAACTCATAGCTCTAAGAACCTGCAGAAAGACACAGGAGAGAGCATATATCAGTAGCTTCAAAACACACCTAAAAGCTCTAGAAGAAAAAGAAGCAAATACACCCAAGAGGAGTAGAAGGCAGGAAATAATCAAAATCAGAGCTGAAATCAACCAAGTAGAAACAAAAAGGACCATAGAAAGAATCAACAGAATCAAAAGTTGGTTCTTTGAGAAAATCAACAAGATAGATAAACCCTTAGCCAGACTAACGAGAGGACACAGAGAGTGTGTCCAAATTAACAAAATCAGAAATGAAAAGGGAGACATAACTACAGAATCAGAGGAAATTACATATATATATATATATATATATATATATATATATATATTTATAACAACAAACATAACAGAAATTAATATTCATCTCTTTAATATCTCTCAACACCAAAATACTCAATTCACCAATGAAAGGACATAAGCTAACAGACTAGATATGTAAACATAATCCAGTATTTTGCTACAAACAAGACACACACAGCAATAACAAATACAGAAATACCTCAGAGTAAAAGGCTGGAAAAAAGTCTTCCAAACAAATGGTGCGAAGAAACAATCTGGAGTTGACAACCTAATATCTAATAAAATATACTTTCAACAGAAAGTTAAATGAGATGGGAAAGGACACTTCATATTCATCAAAAAAAATCCAACAAAAGAAAGTCTCAATTTGGAACGTCTATACCACAAATGCAAAGACACACATATTCATACAGGAAATTTTACTGAAGCTTAAAACACATATATAACATCACACAATAATAGTGGCATACTTCAACATTTCTACTCTCACCAATGAATCAGCCTTTGAAACAGGGACTAGACAAAGACAGAGTGAATCTAATAGAAGTCATCAACCAAATTGATTTAACAGATTTTTACAAAATATTTCACCTAAAACAGAAGAGTATACCGTCATCTCTGAATTTCATGATACTGTCTCCAAAACTGAACATATAATCAGTTACAAAACAAGTATCAAAAGATACAAAATGTTTGAAATTATCCCATGCATCCTATCAGATCATCATGGTCTAAGGCTAGACTCCAATGACGAGGACAACAACAACAACAACAACAACAACAACAACACAACACAGACCCATTTAAACTGAAGAATTGTCTACTCAATGATAATTTGGTCAGAGAAGAAATAAAGACATTAAACACTTCCAGGAATTAAATGTAAAATGATGACACAACATAACCAATTTTATGAGACAAAATGAAAGCAGTGATAAAAGGAAAATTCATAGCACTGAGTGCCCTGATAAAGAAACTGGAAAGATCCTACAGTAGCAACTTAACAGCATATCTGAAAGCCCTAGCATTAAGAAACAGACACACCCAATAGGAGTCAAAGGCAGAAATTAGTCAAACTCAGAGCCAAAATCAACCAAATCGAAACAAAGAGAACTGCACAAAGAATCCACCAAAACCAATCAGAAAATCAACAAGATCGAGAAACCATTAGCTAACCTAACTAAGGTACAGGCACAGCATTCAGATTAACAAAATCAGAAATGAAAAGGGAGACATAACAACAGAACCTGAAGAAATTAAAAAAAATATATCAAATCCTACTACAAAAGCCAATACTCAGCAAAACTGAAAAATCTAGATAAAATGGATAATTTCCTAGACAGATAGCATATAACAAAGTTAAACCAAGAGAAGGTAATTATCTAAATAGGCTCTTATTCCCTAAGAAAGAAGAAGTCATTAAAAAAACCTCTCAACCCAAATAATCGCAGAGCCAGACAGCTTTAGTGTAGAATTCTACAAGACTTTCAAAGAAGTGCTAATACCAACATTCCTCAAACTATTCCAAAATATAGAAACAGAGGAAACACTACCTAATTCATCCTATAAAGTCCCAATTAGTCTGATAACTAAACCACACAAAGACCCAACAAAGAAACAGAGCTTCAGACCTATTTTACTCATGAGCATCAATGCAAAAATACTCAGTAAAATTCTAGCAAACTGAATCCAAGAACACATCAAAACCATCATTCAACAGGATAAAGTAGACTTCATTCCATGGATGCAAGATTGGTTCAATATATGAAAACCCATTAATATAATCTGCTATATAAACAGAGAAAAAAATCACATGATCATATCTTTAGATGCTGAAAAATATTTGACAAAATACAACACCCCTTCATGTTAAAAGTATTGGAGAGATCAGGAATTCAAGGTCCGTAATTAATATAATCAAACTATATACTGCCAAACAACAGCCAATATCAAATTAAATGGAGAGATACTTGAAGCAATCCCACTAAAATCAGGGACAAGCCCAGGATGCCCACACTCCCCAAATATTACATATATTACTCGAAGTTCTAGCCAAATCAATAAGAAAACAAAAGCAGACCAAGATGATACAAATTGGCAAAGAAGAAGCCACAGTTTCACTGTTGGAAGATATGATAGTTTAAACAAGCAACTCCCAAAATTCTATCAGATAAATATACAGTTCATAAACAACTTTAGCAAAGTAGCCTGATACAAAAATAACTCAAAGAAATAAGTAGCATTCCTTTATACAAATGATAAATGAGATGAGAGAGAAAATAGGGAAGCAACACCCTTTACAATAGTCACAATATTATAAAATGTCTTGAGATAACACTAACCAAACAAGTGAAAGATCTGTACGAACATAACTTCATGTCTCTCAAGAAAGATATTGAAGAAGACCTCAAAAAATGTCGAGATCTCACGCATGGATTGGTAGGATTAACATAAAAATCTCCTTCTTACCAAAAGCAATCTACAGATTCAATGCAATCCCCATCAAAATTCCAACTAAATTATTTGAAGACATGAAAAAAGCAATTCTCAATTTCATATGGAAAAGCGAAAAACCCAGGATAGCAAAAACAATTCTTAAAAATAAAAATAAACTTCTAGAAGAACCACAATCCCTGACTTCAAGCTATACTACAGAGCAATAGTCATATTAACTGCATGATACTGGTACAGAGACAGACATGTTGATAATGGAATATAACTAATGGTCAGAAATAAAACCACACATTTAAGGATACTTGATCTTTGACAAAGAAGCCAAAAACATAGAATTAAAAGAAAGAAAGAAAGAAAGAAAGAAAGAAAGAAAGAAAGAAAGAAAGAAGAAAAAAAAAAGAACGACAGACCATCTTCAGTTAGACTGCTGGTCTAAGTGGCAGTTGGTATGTAGAAAAATGAAAATAAATCCATATTTGTCACCGTGAGCAAATCTCAAGTTCATATGATTCAGGGACCTCAAAATCAAACTAGATACACTGAGAATTCACAACTTAGAACTCTAGAATGAAACAAAAAGGACCATAGAAAGAATCAACAGAACCAAAAGTT
>NC_046160.1:61935561-62020561 GCF_011064425.1 Rattus rattus
CGTTCGGTTACGTATTGCTTCAAATGTGAATACAGATACGGCTCTGAGAGACACAGCCAGAATACAGCAAATACAAGTATACCAGCAGGAAAGCACTGAACTGAGAACAGGACCCCTGTTGAAGGAATCAGAGAAAGAACTGGAAGAGCTTGAAGGAGCTCGAGACCCCATATGTACAGCAATGCCAACCAACCAGAGCTTCCAGGGACTAAGCCACTACCCAAAGACTATACATGGACTGACCCTGGACTCTGACCTCGTAGGTTGCAATGAATATCCTAGTAAGGGCACAGGGGGAAGGGGAAGCCCTGGGTCCTGCAAAGACTGACCCCCCGGGAACTAGATTGTGGGGGGGGGGGGGGAAGGGGGGGGGGGAGGGGGAGGGGAACACCCATAAAGAAGGGGAGGGGGAGGGGGATGTTTGCCCGGAAAGCGGGAAAGGGAATAACACTCGAAATGTATATAAGAAATACTCAAGTTAATAATAAAAAAAAATAAAATAAAATAATAAAAAAAAGAACTCTAGAATGGCTGAGAAGTACATAAAGAAATGTTTAAACTTTCTAGTCATCAGGAAAATACGAAGCAAAACAACACCATGATTATTCTACCTTACACCAGTCAGAAAGGCTAGGATGAATAAGTTCAGAAAGTAATGCAATATAAATATTATATGACACTTTTCAATTACTCTTTCTAGGATATTTTAGTTTTATGTTTTATGCTTAGGCACATTCTTTTCTCTGCTGCTTCATACTAAATATGCTGTTTCCAGATCAGAGACTAATTACCCAGACTCCCTGTTGACAAGCAGACTCCCTTTTTCCATTAATCAATTGGTTTTGCTAATTTATTAATTGTTTTCTTTCATATGAGTCCACAATTGGCTTCCCTTTTGTTTATCATAATCCATGTGTATTCTCTTTCAAAAATGGAATTTTATGACATAATTCAAGCTTTGTAACACACAGGAAACAAGCATAGGGCAACTTACTCACACACATACCCACATGCATAAGCACAAGCACAGGCACACATGTACACACACACACACACACACACACATACACACACATACACAATACACTGAGAAAGAGGGGGGAGGGGGAGTGGGAGGGGAAGAGGGAGAGGGAGAGGGAGGAGAAGGAGGGGATGAGGGAGAGGGAGAGGGAGAATACAAGGCTTCTCTCGTGTCTATTTTATTCTTCAGATTTACATTGATTATTCTTGATCTATCTCCAAATTTTGTACTAGTTTGTTACTGTTTATGATAACATTCTTTATTTGACATCTGAAAAGTGTTGAATCTGTTACTGTTAATTTTCCAGTTTGTGACCAGGTAAATAATTGACAGGAAAAAGAAGAAAAGATTTCACAGTTTCAGAAGGTACACTCCATGGTTGCTTGGTCTCCATTCACTTAGGCAGAATATGTAATTGCAAGAACATGGAAAAAGTAACGCTGTTTGCTTTCTGGCTAGTCTGAAAATAGGACATGTCAGGGAAGACAGAAGTACACTATACTATACAGTGTCCACCCTTGGTGACTTCATTTAGTTTGGCTGCATTTCTGAATATTTCTAAAACTTTGCAAAACAGTGCACGCACTACTATCCTTTCAGCTCATGAAGTACATAAACCATAGCCAAATTACCTCTAGCACTAAATTTATGAGACGAATTGAGTGGTTTTTCTACACCCTTGAGTCTTAAGTTCATGACTCAAAATGGCTTCTCATTTACATAGAACTTTGATTTTGTCTTCTTTCCTTATTTTAAAGTTAGACAATGAAAACTCCCCCTAATACTATTGACAGATTAATGATTTAGCTATTAAATTTTCTACCCATTTCTCTTATATTATGAGCAGGTTTATGCCCCTAAATAAATTATATTCCCACTAAACACATGTTGAAATGCAATATAGATTATCTTACTAAGAAATTTGCCATAATTTCTTCAATATTCTTCATAAATTAATAATTGTTTCTAACATTTAGATCAAATTGATATCCAATCATTGCAAGATAGCAGCCCTCTATCTCTAATGTACATAGTACTGGTTATTGAAATGCAGTTAGTTTTTGAAATGAGAACTCTGATAAAAATGAAAAGGACTAATTTCTTATGGGTTCTTATGAAATGCACAATAGAAAATGCAGTATTGTACATAAAATAACTCTAAGCTAACTGTGTATTGGTATTCTAAAATGTCTTAAACTAAGTTCATGCTTTGATAGGCTAATACTTTCGCAGCAAAATTATATGCCAGACTACTGACCATGTTATGTAAATCATAGAATTGAAAAGTATTCCATTGAAATTGAAATCTCTAACAGTGCAAGTGAAGACAAAAAGAGAAATGTGATTCATAGAGGAAAAATGAGCTTCTCTTGGAGCTTTAAGGTTACTTACAGAATTCTTTGTGGAGTAAAGAATGTCAGAACTTCAGGTTTTTCATCACTTTTGTCCAACAAGCTTGTAGAATTACACGTTCTGATTCTACGTTTATTGCTAAGGGACATTGGGAATGGATTCCATTTTATGATTCCAGTTATCAGAACAGACTTGTCATTTTCATCAGCTGCACATTTCGACTGCAGTCTTCACAGTCTCACATCAGTGTTATCTCCCTAGCCTGTTGTCATAGGCCACTGGTCTAGCAGAGAGCACACTATCAATCTAAACACAATAACAAAAAGCAGATTACAAAAGAGAAAGATAATTGTCTCAGACATTTTCCGGAGTTTTATTCCCAAAGGCTCGAGACTCAAATATTTCCTGAGTCCATCAGCCAAACCCATGTTGTAAGCCCTGCCATATCAACGTCATAATCTAATCTATAGATAAAAATATGTCCTCTTTAGAGACTTCCTGCATCCTGACATTATTTTTAACCTTTTTCCTGAGTGTCCTTTATCAGTAAAGGAATATATTGTCAAACTAATTAATTCTTCTACACTTGAGGCCATAAAATTTAAATGGCAATTTGTTCCCGTGAGGGACAAGCCTTGAGTTATCATTGAATATTTTAAATGTTTGTCTATTTACTCCCTGTAAATGTTAGTGTGCATTAATTTACTTTTGAATAAAGAATGTAATCATAAATACATAATATTTCTCATATTGGTAAAGGAAAGTCTTGCTATAAAGATTACTATTAATTGTTTCAAATTCAGTTTTACATTCTAGCAGTGCAGTATGATAGAATATTTTATATTAGTTCTACATGAAAATGTTATAAAATATTTCTTTTCACTTCTTATCCAGCTATTATGCTGTCACAATTACACCAGCTTTCTCCTTGTAATACCTCAATCTAGCCCTCTAATCTGATAAATATAAAAGAATATGTGAAAGCAAAATGCTTGGTGACTACACAAGACAAAGCCATACTGGCTTTAACCCTGCTACTCTATGTGGTACCAGATTCATTCCCAGTAGTGTGTCTACTTGGGGACTTTTAGTGTATAATACAGCTTCACCAACCTCTAGTAATCATGAGCCTTGTCATTTTACTTGAATCTAGCATAGTGTATTTTCATTGTTAGATGTTACCTTGAGAAGGATCTTGACATGAAATGATAAACAAAACATATAGAATATTATACACAAATCCAGAACAAATTAGAATTTCCTCACATTGTCATAGATTAGTGATTCCTAGCTGGGTGAAATTTCCCAAATGTTTCTCCTATAGCAAAGGTGGGTCATATGTTTCTTGATACCTTACAACCCCATAGCGCAGCTTGTTAGGTTAGCACTTGGTTGACTAGAATTTTAAGAAGTTCATTTGTGATCGAATATCACCTTTAATTTCATTAAAATCAAAGAACAAGTCAATCATAAATGGTAGCTATAAAGTACTTCTGAAGTAGGATGGCAAAGAAAGGAAAGAAAAAAGTGTTGTTGAATAAGAACATATATATATATATATATATATATATATATATATATATATATATATATATATATGTAGTGAGCCATATTGGATTTGGGCCTGGCCGCTTTGTAACTGTATGGACACAGTTAAGATTACTGCCATAAAGTCATGGGATTGTTGGACAGAGGCCTCTCCCATGTATTTACGGCATAGGAAGAAAAGACCAAGCAGTAAACACCCTGTGTCTCCACTGCATGACCTCTGCTGAGCCCGGCTGATGCATGTGGAACCGACACACCAGGACCACACCTGGGTGGTGGTCAATGTACTTCTGCCTTTTGCTTCCTCAGCCTTTATCCTTGAGATTTAGGCTGGACTTCTAGGATTTCTCCCTAATTGATTCAGGTCTCGTAGTCAGTTTTTTGTCACCGAAGTCAAGAGCCAGGTAGTCAAGAGCCAGGGTTTCCCACTGTGCTTCCCAGATATTTTCTACCTGGAGAACTTGGGTATATAAGTGGTAAATAAAGCTACAGGAGGCTCTTCCTCCTTCCTCTCTCTCTCTCTCCTCTCTCTCTCTCTAACTCTCCTCCATTCTTCCTCCTTCCTCTCTCTCTCTCTCTCTTTCTCTCTCTCTCTCTTCCTCTCCCCCCTCTCTCTCTCTCTCTCTCTCTCTCTCTCTCTCTCTCTCTCTCTCTCTCTCTCTCTCTCTCTCTTCCTCTCCTGGCTTGACACGAACAACCTGTGTGTGTGTGTGTGTGTGTGTGTGTTTGTGTGTGTGTTTGTGTTTCTGTGTGTGTGTGTTTCTTTCATCCCACAGACTTTCGCCCAATTCTCAGTACCATGTCGTGCAGGCGCCGATATATATATATTTGTGCACAGCCTTAGACATCAAGGATCGGCTTCTTCATCTGGACTTGGCTATTGGCCATAAGGCAAATAGTCTCAGTAAAACCTGATATGAATAGAGAAGGAGCCAGCAAACTGAGTGAAAACATCACAGAGTGATAGTACAGAAGGAAAGATTAAAACAAGCCATAACTGCCAATTTTACAATCAATCTTTCCTATACACCAAAGTACTTTTCCATTACTGAATTTACCCCTGTTAAACAATGCCTCGTCCTCTTCTCTTTTTAAAAATAGTCATAAGAGCCAAACACCATTCCACTCCTTAATGTAGAGGACACAGACATCCTACCTTGAGCTGGTAAATGCTTACTATCAGGGGAAAACAAGATGGTTTGTGTTCAAAAGCCCAATGTTCGGTATTACTGTGCCCACTTTTTGCTTAGTGGAGGCACTCATCAACGAAAGGAAGATGGTAGCTCTTCCTCACAATGACGGAGTTCCACTAAACAGATGAAGATCCCTGCAGGTGTTTACTTTCTTATGATTGCAAGGGTGAAGTGTAACATGAAAACAATCCTAAGAATAATAAACAAAAAGTAATCTCAATGATTAAAATGAAGTTGACACATGCCTGATGACCTGACTCAATGCTTTACTTCACATTTTGACATTTGCTACATGACAGTTAAAGTAAATGCATTTGAATTATATTATCCTCAGAGACATTTGCATTTCCACAATATTTCAAATGAATTAACAACCTTCTAAGTCACACTGTCACATAAGTCTTTGGATAACATAAGATACACAAAAGCAAAACCCAGGACACTAATTGGTAAACTCTCATAATATTGTCAACCCAAAATAATAAACTGACGATATAAACAGTTAGAAGAACATGAGGACAAATAGCGATTGGTGATTTGTAACATGTTTATTGTGCCCATATTTTCGAGAGTAGTGAACATGGACATCTGTTCAAAGTTGTCTGTAAAGAGTAGACACTTTGTCCAAGAAATGTTTAAAGTTCCAAAGAAGTTGGAAGTTAGCTGGATGCTTTATCCATTGGGCTGTTTTTGTAATTCAGGAGGTTATTAACAGAGAGTCTATATAGGGACAACGTTTATAAACATTTCAAGTTGTACATTTCCATAACCAATTCATAGATGCTATTACTGCATTCTAATTTGTTGTCATTAAACTGACATTTATAAACAAGTGTAGAGTCCTTATGTTTAGATTATTTTTAATTTTGTTCTCATTTCTGTCTTCTGTCCTATCCCACTGTGACTATCTGCCAGGACACTGTAAACACCCTTCATGAATATTAAAGATGCATTGAGAACCAGCTTTCCAATTTATTTTTATCCAATAATATTTTATTTTTGTCTTCAATTACAATTTTGAATACAGTTCAAAGGAAAAATGACTTTCTTTGTAAAGAAAAAGTCGATGAAGAGAATGAAAATGATCAAAGCCAGTGCTCCTGATACGTTACTGTTAAGTGATAAATTTAGAATATTTCTTTGAACATCACTTGTGTGTAGTAATGGATTTTTATTTTCTTTAGTCTTTCTTCCCATTCCTCAGTTTAAGGTTGGATCAACAAGTAGAACAGGAGGCAGCTGTTTTGGCTAATTTATGTAAATCTGGGAAGCCTTTCTTCATCCATCCTTCAGAGGAATACATGCACATCTGCTAATTTCCCCTTTCACTTCAAAAATCTTATGTGGATATTTCCTCTTCATTTACCTTCACATTGGAGAACAGATGTTAAATGCTTTAAAGAATTAAAATTATTATAAAATCATGCTTTACTGCTATTTTAGCAAGACAGGGAAACCTTGTTTAGATACTCATGCCTTTTTGAGCAAATCCTTTTGCTGCTAAAATCAGGGGGAAATACTGAGGAAGAAAAGATCTAGAGCAACTGTGCCATCTGCATAAGAATATTAGCCCT
The DNA here is from genome assembly GCF_011064425.1 of Rattus rattus. Lineage (NCBI taxonomy): Eukaryota > Metazoa > Chordata > Mammalia > Rodentia > Muridae > Rattus > Rattus rattus. Next base: position 61,942,251 of record NC_046160.1, read on the forward strand.
TTCATATTTGTGTTGAGTATTAAAAGATGGTGATGCCTGAGAATTAACTTCAGTAACATCCTTCTATTTGCACTAGCATTGGTTTTGTAACAAAGTCCCACTCAAAATGCAAATATTTTCAGCAAATTTCATGAAAATATTATATGATATTAATTTTATAAGAGCTATTTTAAATAATTCTACGCTAAATAATTATAATCTTATAATATCTGGTATATGTAATTGCATTCTAATGGTTTATTTTTTCTACAAAATAATTAGGAATCTGCCTATTATTTGAAATGTGGTAATATACTAAGGTAAAATTGTAAAATTACTAATTCCAGAACTTTGTTGACTACTAACTCCTCATCGACAATATGTTTGAAAAAGCAATCATCATCGGGACAATGTCAAACCTCAGGTTTGGAAATGATGCAAGGTCATTTGTAGTAGTTTCTAACTCCAAATTGGAATGGTGGGATTCACCTAAATCATCACTCAAGCATCAGTCACAAGTGGTTCCCTGTTGTTAGGGCTCAGCTTCATACTTGACCTCTGCCTGGGAATCGAAAGCCAACAAAAACCCTGGATTGAGAACACAGGGAGTGTGACTAGGAAAGCGGTCTATAGTCCACCTGGCCTCAGTAAAGACTGCTTGTGCCTATTAGAGGATACTTATGGGAATAACAAACTAGTTGCAAGCAGTCTGTATAGAGTCAATGTATATTTGGTTTATGGATTAACTGAAAGCAGTTGTTTTTTAATTTACAGAAAGTTGGTAACAGATAACAGTTTAGGCTTAGGGGATGAAGTAGGTTCAAAAGAGACAAGAGTTAATGAAGCTTGTGACATTTTCTCTACACACTTCATCTCCATGGTTGACTCAATCAGAGGAGATAAGTCTCTCTCTAATATCATTTGAATTACAGTATTTATTAACATTTGAAGCTGGACATTCTACTGAACCAATCAATAGTGTAAATGGAAGGGATGTTGTAATAACATATCTGTAAAAACATTGATCTCTCTCTACTTTGGACACATATTAATATCACCTTAGAACGATTTATTTAAACCCAAAGATAGAACATGAAGTGCTACAGGCTACCAGTCTGTGCCTACACTTATCATGATAAATATGACTGCACCTTATATGTGATTGAAACTTTTATCATCTAAATTAGCAGAGTGTGGATAATGTTCACAGTCCTTGTCTTTCAGATTTTAATTTTAATTAACATGACATCACCACTTACTTCACTTGTATGAAAAACTTTTAATTAAATAGGAAATGGAGTCAAATTAACTTATTAGATAACTAAAAGTGGAGGTAATACCTGGACTCTTTCTGTAGAGTTTTCAGAGGAATTCTCTGCTTTTTAATGATTAGCAAATTAGCATGCTGTGGTGCAGGGTTACCCTCTGAGCTGCACAATACTATCTCATAGATGTTTAACTGCCCCCCACTTGTAGAAGATCATTCCAGTTGGGCTTGCGGGCAACCCCCTATTCAGTATCCATCTACTCCTTACTACCTGTTGTATGTAACACTGCTCTAACTGCATGGGCGTATGGCCTCAGAAAGGGGGAAAAGTATATCAATCAGGGAAGACTGACAGGGTAGGGTACTTTATTGATGTGTAGATAAGGAAGCCATCATCCCAGCTGGGTAAAGAGCCAAGTGCATCCCTTCATTGTGAAGCATCAACACCTCACTGATATGTAAGCCTGGTAAACGCATTGGCTCACTAGCATAAAGTCTGGAGGAATCATATCTCAATTTGTGGTTGGAACCTTAAAAGGAGAGGCAAATCCGCAGTACATCTCCTGTGGAAAGAAATTGTAATGTGTGCCTTTATTATATATGTCATTTGAACTTAACTTTTAAAAGTTTATGTTTTTCACTGAAGAATAAGGAATTTGTAGAAATAGGTGGCATATGTATTATAATATATTTATTCTTCAAATTCAGTAGTTGGAATTTTTAGTTCATTCTGTAGCTTGGTGATAGGTCTTTGTATATGTTTTTAGAGTTTTATAAAGGCTAAAATTTTCCAAAAAGCTTTATTAGAAAAATAATGCAAAAATATGTTTGTACTATAAAATCTCATAGAAAAATACTTTAATTTCTGTTTTTTCCCTTCCTAGTTCTGTAGTTGAAATTCAATAGTTTTTAATGGCACATTACTCTTAACAATCTATTTCATTAAACATGTCTCTTTGTTTGGAAAAAATAACTTGCAAAAATCATTAAAGCACTAAGGGATGAATACATAATTGATACTCCTTCTATGTTAGAAAAATTGTGTTAGAAACTTCATTGAGACATTAAAACTCTTTTCTAGAACCATCCACACACATTTCAGGCTACAGATCAACAGAAAAATATTTACTGAAACTCCATTACAAAATAACTCTCTGAAGGAGAGTTCATCTTTATAAATATCACAACTATCGATATATCCATAAATACTACAACTATTATAGGTTCCAAGTTCTAGTGTGGATTCCATCATTTCGTGTGAATCCTGTATTGTGGGGAATTAGAATATAAGAACAATCAGGATTTTATGAATATACTTTGTGATAATTAACAAAACTATTAGGGTCTATGGATCTCGTAATTTTTGAAGAGAAGAAATAAATGCAGAGACACACATGCAGACACATGTGTATGTCTCTATTTAGGTCACATACATATCCCTGCTTTGTCTTGAAGTACACACTTCCTGATTCTCTGAGAGCAGCCTCTCTGCCTCCAAACCACTCTATTTAAGGTATATCTCAATGGTTGTCATCAGTTGGATGGGTCAGTACCACCATAATTTTTCATATGCATGTCATTCTGCATTATAATGTTGGAATTAAGAATTATTTTCCCTGTGAAAGAATAATTCTGTTCTCTATTTATCATGATGGCTACCAATAGATATATAAATAATGTCTTCAGCATATAACCTCACAAAGGAGTGGTGGCAGAGACAATCAATTTCATATGCATTGTTTATTTGACATATTCACAATTCTGCTAGTTACTTTAAGGTGATAGTGTTGAACTGGCTGCTTGATTGTTAAAAAGTACAAACTTTCCTTAGCTAATCTAAATGATTCTTATTTTGGCTCTCAAACCACACTGATATCTGCCTTTCAGTAAACCAGACAGTGATTCGCTAGGGGTGTGTGTGTGTGTGTGTGTGTGTGTGTGTGTGTGTGTGTGCGCGTGTGTGTCCCTGATTGTTGTTTCTCAGGTACCTTTTTGTTTTGTTTTGTTTTAAGATTTGGTATTATACTGGTTTACAACTTGACAAGTTGCCTATACTTGCTATCCAGTGAACCTCAAGGATTTACCTGTCCCTGACCAACCTACCTTCACTTTGTGCTATTTCCTCTTCAAATCAACTATTTTTTTATAATAATTGTATGAGTGTATGCACGTGAAATATTGAAGTATACATGCACAAATACATTCAGGAATGAGTATACATGTTTTATTCATCCTAAGATCAGCCTTCGTACTTATTCTCATACATAGTGATCTAAAGATTGACAAGTTAGAGGAACAGTGCCTGTAAATAAAGGACAAGAAGAGTAAAAAATTTAACTGTTTCAGTCAATTTGACTTTTTAAAGATTTAGTGTTTAAAGTTTTCCTTCCACATTAAAGAGGAAGCAGGTTAAGTCACCCACTGCGTGTCAAAGACATGACTGCTTTAGCAGTGCACAGTACAGTGCACTCTCATTCTCACGTCCTGCACTCTCTTCCTATTCAGTGTGAGCTTTTATGGAAAATGACTGCTAATCCATGCAGCACTTTGGCTATTGTGAAGATGCTGCCGCTTACAGGTCCACCTATTCTGCATTTTATCTTGTATGATTTTCCTGTAATGACAGCATTGTGTAGCAGTGAGCACATGACTGAATGTTGCAAGAGAATATATTAAAATTGTTCAGAGCAACTGTGTACGGCAAGTAAGCTTATAGCAGATGAGTGGTGTTTCTCACTGAAATTTGGAAATAGTCTGCGAGTGGTAGGGACAGAGCTCAGAAAGACTTCTCATTCAGGGAGGAATTTAACAGCTTTACCTTTGTCCCATCATCCAGCTGCCTGGAGAGGAGATAACACTGGTCACAGATAGCCCCATTATCCAAATGGAAGCAATAGCAGTGTGCTCATCTGCTATTCCCAGCTCACAGAGTATCTCTCATTCGCGTCTCTAATTCCCCATCTTCTTCCCCAGGTTTGTCAAAAAGAATTGCTAGCTAAAATATACACACATTACCATTCTACTTTCGTCTATTCTCCAGGCAGTTATAAATTCACAAAGACTCTTGTTATTGTGTGATCTACACCACAAACGAGGAAATACCTCTAAATTATACGTAATTTTCTTTTAAAAATATTCAGGGCTTGGTAGCCTTGCATCTCTGAATTTAGATATTCTTTTCAGCACGATTGCTGGCTCTCTGATACCATTTTTCCCTTACCCTTTAGGCCAGCATTTCCTTCTAACTACAATGAAGCAAATGGATTATTTGGTGCTTCATTAAGATGCCACTGTGCATTTAAAGTCATTAGTTGATTTATGGGAACACCGTATTCATTAGAAAGTTTAAGTTTCATAAAAAAGAAAATTAGCTTTCCAATTGCCTTGTCTTAACAGTAAAATTATCATGTTTTAAGAAATGAACTTTGCCTAGATCCTTTGAAGTAACTGAAAGCGTTACACTGAAAAGTGGCTGTGCTCTGAGATGAATTGTCAGAAGAATACACTTGACCTTAGCCAACAGGGCGGGACGCAAGGATAAAAAGAAAAAAAAAACTAGAAAAAAATAGTTACAATATTTATGAATATATCGATTACTGTAATATTTATGAAGAGGCAGACATAAAAATGAACATTTTGTAGACAATAAAACACTATTTCTATATACGCATGCCAATATTGAAAGTATATATTTGAGAAACAATCAAATTGTTTTAAGAATCAAGCTGTCCAAGTTGTTTAGCCCTCTAAGAAAGCCAGAGTACTGTGACAATCAATGACTTGGGAAATGTTCTCCATAAACAAAACAAAACAAACAAACAAACAAACAGAGACTGCAATGAAGGTTTATCCAGAGAAGACAAAGAAGAAACACAGAACAAAGGCCCAAAGTTAATCTCCTCAATGATTTTATTTAATATTTCCAGAATTTCTTGGTAATGTATGATTTTGCAGGTTTCATGGGATTGAGTGATTTTATATAGTTTTCATAATAAGCAGGTGCGAAATTTGGAGAAAACGCATCTGCGCATGTGCATGCACACACATGCACACACACACACACACACACACACACACACACACACACACACAACCACTAGCATGCAATATGGGAACCTAAATGTTTACCTTAGATTACCATTGAATGCGTGCTCCTTCAGCCTCCCAGTGTTTAGGTAACTGACACATGCTCCGACTCTTCAGTGATGTCCTCCTTGAAGAACATGATGTGATTGGTGTTGCTAGGCGTGGTTAATTACTAATTCTATTCCCTTATTGCAAGCCTACAGAATTATATTGCTCTTTCATCTTTTAATCAAAAAGCCTTACACGTAGTTTACTAAATTTACTACGCAGGTAGCCTCCTTGTGTCTTTATTATATTTTTCTCTATAAGACAATTGGACTATTTTTGACTGAAATTTTTTGTTTTCATTTTTCAAACAATTTAAATTGTATGTTTTTTCTTCTACTATCCTTTATTAGGAGGAATTTTGAAATAAAACATTTGAAACCAATAGTGAGAAATTTAATATGAGGCTTCAGAGATTCTGTATATAATATGCACCCTAACTGCATGTAAGTTTATTAAGTTGTGTAGAATTTGGGTCTGATTAATTTGTATTGGTGATATTTCTATTTATCTCCAAGTATTTTTTTTAAATAAGGAAAAAATAAAATAAAATGCACACTTAAACGAGGAATTTTTTTTTTTTTTTACACTTTTTAGTTCTTTCACTTTATTTCCAATAAAATATTTAAAAGTATAAACATGGTGAACAATCTTTGGTGCCTTCTGACACCAGTGATAAATGCTTTTAATATATCAAAACAAAACACAGTGTTATTAGTTTCTTGTTAAATTTTTGCTTTATTATAATCTTGTCAAAGTAATAAGTTTTCTCTCTCTTCTACAAAAATTTTGTTGGCATAATTTGGAGCACTATGAATACATTAATTACCTCAAATTCCTTTTTCCTTAGACATTCCCCCATTTTTCTATTAATATGTTGAAGTGCAATGACATTTAAAATAGTATTATTAATCTTTTTTCTAAAATAAATATTAGTTTCACATGACTTATTATTCTCATATATCATTGGCATTTATTTTATCCTGTCTTCTGTAGGATTGTTCACATTCTTTATAGAGACACTGACTTTAAATTTCCTGACACTCAGCTTCAAGTTTATGGTGATGAGGGTGACCCCCTAAACATAAGTTAGGATAGTTTAACACTTTTAATTTTATAAAATCTTCCATACAGGAGCTTGAGAACTTAAAAGAGCACTGTGTGCTCTTGAAGAGAATTCAGGTTCATGTCCCAACACAAATGCAATTCACGCTGTCTTAAACTCCAATTGCAAGGGCACAAATACCCTCTTCTAACCTACCTCAACACCAGGCACATACATGCTACACAAACATACAGAAAGACAACATTTACATACTCCTAAAACTTATATTTAAGAATAAAAATGCCAATCAAAATTTATATTATCATCTCTTCAGTAATATGAAAACTCAACAGAGATCAAATATCGTCAGGAAAAATTGTCCAACAACATTTAACTTAAAGGTACAATTTATGATATAGGTATCAGGATACTTTAGATTTTCTGTTTTTTTAGATCAGTTTTATTCAGTGTTTAAACAGAGATATCATATATCTCATAAAATATATTGGCATAATTGTTTATGATATCTTATACTTTTTTGCATATGTATGGCTTGTAACAAATTTTACATGTAAATATTTTTAAATAAGAATTTAAAAGCAATTTGTTATATTTTATAATCTTACACCATATATTTCATACATATATACTGCATATGTGTTAAAATAAAAATAAAAATAGAATGTATTATCCATACATATAATATAATAGAATTATTATACATACTGATATATTTCATAATTTAAAGTGGTTATGCCAGATCCATATGTGCTTTCTCATTGAATTGCCCATATTTACAGTGTTAACAGTCCACTAGTATTAGACACACATTGCTTAATCTTAATTTTGATTGCATGTTTATTATCTATATAACTTCATTTAAAATTATTTTTATTTACTTAAGCCTAGATAAAGTAAGTAGGTCCTTTTTATTTTTATGTATGTTTACCTTTTTTGAGTTGTGTGTGAATATGTTTTCTTGTGTCACTGGCTGTAAGTTGCATTTTCCTTATAAATTGTCGACTTCTATGTAACTTATCAATCAATTGAAAGACTTCCATAATATATTTAATTTTTCTTCTTAATTTTATATATTAATTTGTGTATATTAATCAAACTACCTAATTCACTTATATTTTTCATTATTACTTTCAAAGAAGTTTTGTTTCAATTTTCAATATTCCCTTAATTTGATCTTTGAGAACATCATATATGTATAAAATGTATTTGAATCATATCCAGTACATGTGCCCTCCTTTCCCTTCTCTTAGAACATCTTCTATCTTTTTCCATTTGATATTCTTTCTTTCTTCTAAACATGTATGCTACTGAATCCAGTTAGAGATGCCCATAAATGTTCTGGTATAGAGCTGTCCACTACTTTGGCTGTTTACTGAAGGCCACACCCATGAAGATAAATAATTTTCTCTCTGATACTAACCATCACCTGTCAATTTTTCTCAACTAGAGAGCTCATCTCCCTCATCCATCCTGGAGTATTGACTGGCATGCTTTAGTGCAGTCAACCACTGCTACTGTAAATCCATGTGTGCAAGGGTCATACAACCTCCAGCTGACACTCTTTTGCAGAAGTTACTGTTGGGGGCCTCATTACCCACAGGGACTACATCTTGTATTTGGTCTCCATTTTATACTAAGCTAAGTTCTAAGAGACAGCTGAATTCCCAGAATCAGCTTCTGGCCTCAGGTGAACCTAGACCACAATATCTCACTGAAAACTTCACTGGTTAATTTTCAGGCTGGGGACCTTCCAACATGCCCATCAAGGAAACCACCCAGGATAATGGAAGCCACATGAAATAACAGGTATGTAGTACCCAATGTGTGCATAAATTTGATGGATTCCCCTTATCACTCATGAACTACAGTTTTCTGTCTTCAAAAGTTTGTCAGCCTTGTCCCTCTTCTCCCACTAACATGGCTTTGATCCGGAACCAACCTGTCTCCTTGATATATTACTTTCTGAATAAATGTATTTTTGCTGTCTCAGACTGTTTTCATAGAGGAATATTTCCTAAACTTTTGGACCCTAACAGTAGCCACATTTTAATTTGTAGTATGTCTGTTTTCTATAAATTTGATGAATTTAACAAGAGGCCCAAAACTTAAAGTACGAGTTTCTTCATTGCATATCTATGATCTGTTTGCTGACTGTTAGCATTGTGTTCTAATACCAACACCTTCCTTCCATTTATTTTAGACACTTCCTATATTCACCAACAAGACAGAACAGGTGATTACTTTTTAAAGAGTATGAGGATGACATAACAAACTTATACATCCCATTCATTTAAGAATAACTGGAGGTTTTGTGGGTTACAAGGTGCCTAGGTTTTTCATTTTCAAAAACAAATTTTTCAGAGAAGCTGAGTATGTAATGCAATCATCCAATTTTTACTTGCTTTAACCTGAATAATTGAATTTTTCAAATGGTTATTGATTTTTCTCTGCTTATTTAGTCAGGTACTCAATGAATTGTTTTAAAATATCCAACAGTCTTTATCCGTGTGTTAGCCAGTTTTCTCTTGCCATAGTATAAACAAAACAAAACAAAATACATTAGGTAAGAGGAAAAGTATTTTTGACTGACACCTTTAGAGGCTCTAACTTGCCTCAATGTCTGGGTGGGAAGGTGTGTGTCAAATGACAAGCACTGACTTCATTGCTAGGAAGCAAGACTCTAAGGACAGTTAAAATTTCCTTAAGCCCTTTATATATTTTGGATATTTGCTCTCTATTGGATATGGGGTTAATGAAGATTTTTTTCCCCAATCTGTAGGTTGTCAATTTATCTTCTTGATTATGTCCTTTGCCTTACAGAAGTTTTTCAGTTTCATGAGGTCCCATTTATCAATTCTTGTTCTTAGTGTCTGAGCCATTGGAGGTCTGTTTAGGAAATCTCCTCTCCTGCCCTCATCCAATGAGTTCAAGACTCATTCCCAGTTCCTCTTCTATTGGATTCAATCTCTGCGGTATTGTAGAAGTTAGTGATCCATTTGAACTTGAGCATTGTTCCAGGTGACAAATATGGATCTATTTTCATTTTTTTACATACCAACTGCCCATTAGACCAACATCATCTATTGAATATGCTTTTCTTTTTTCATTGTATATTTTTGGATTCTTTGTCAAATATCAAGTGTCCTTAAGTGTGCGGTTTTATTTCTGGGTCTTAATCAACTTGTTTCTCTCTGTATGAATATCATATACTCTTTATCACTATTGCTCTGTAGTATGGCTTGAGGTCAGGGATGCTTCTTCCCACAGGAAGTTCTTTTATTTTTAAGAATTGGTTTTGCTCTCCATTTTTTGTTTCTCTTTCCATATGAAATTGAGAATTGCTCTTTTCATGACTTTGAAGAATTGAGTTGGAACTTTCATGGAGATAAAGAGGCTAATGTCCAAAAACCCAAACAACCCAATAAACAATGGAGAATAGAACTAAACAGAGAATTCACAAGAGAGGAATCTTAAATGGCTGAGAAACTCCTATAGAAATGTTCATCATTCTTAGTCATCAGGGAAATGTAAATCAAATGGAGGCTGAAATTCCACTTTACACCAACCAGAATGGCTAAGATGAAAAATTCAGGTGACAGCTCATGTTGATGAAAATGTGGACAAAGAAGAACACTCCATTGTTGGTGGGATTGCAAACTGGTACAACTCTGGACATCAATCTGGAAGTTCCTCAGATTATAGAAAATAGATCTACCTGAAGACCCAGCTATACCACTCCTGGGCATATACCCAAAAGATGCCTTACCATGCCACAGGGACACGTGTTTCATTATGCTCATAGTGACCTTGTTTGTGATAGCCAGAAACAGGAAACAACCCAGATGTCCCACAACGAACGATGGATACAGAAAATATGGTTCATTTACACAATGGAATACTACTAATTTACTAAGAATGAGGACATCATGAGTTTTGCAGACAAATGGAGGCAACTAGAAAATATCATCCTGAGTGATGTAACTCAGACCCAAAAGGACATACATGGTATGTACTCGCAAGCAAGCAGATATTAGCCAAAAAAGTACAAAATACCAAGGATACAATTCACAGAACTCAAGAATGTTAACAAGCTAAAGGGCCCAAGTGAGGATGCCTCAATCTCACTTGGGTGGGAGAAGAAAGTAATCACAGAGGTCAGAGGCAAGGAGAGACCTGGGTGTGAGAGGGGACAAGGAGGGGAAAAGGAAACGTGATCAGGTATTGGGGGAGAGAAACAGGACTGACGCCCTGAGGGCCGGCAGGAAGAATGGAAACAGGATACCTTGGAAGGTAAGAGAATTTACCAGAGACATGGGAGATGAGAGACTCTCAGGACTCAAAGGGAGTGACCTTAGATGAAGTGCCCTACAGTAGTGAGAGACAGCTTTGTCAACAAAGCCTATCCAACAATAGGCGAGAGTTTACGAAGCTGGGAACTTGAAGCTCACAGCCTGCAGGCTGCTTAACAGGTAGCATTGTATCCTTTCCAGGTTCCTAATTATTCTAAACCTCTTCTAAGCAGTTGGGCTGGTCTCATTTCTTGCAGGCAGCTGATATGATCTCAGATTCTTTACTGTTTTGGTAGTTTGAGAATCTTCTTTGCAGCTCAACTTTGTTGGTCTGAGAGAGACTCAGCTTTTATTGTTTACTCTGGTAGAGACAGTCCTAGTGAATCTGGTCAGTCTCAAGAACTTCCAGAAGATATTTTGAGTTGTTTACCTTCTTGCTTAGAGAAGCAGAATAGAATGTTGCAATTGAAATTCTCATAAAGCATAGCTATAAAAAATATCATTTTATATCAGAAGATTACATGCTACAGGCCTATCACATGTTAATCTGGTATGAAATCTACCAATGACATAAACCAACTTCACAAAATGAACTCTAATACATGCAGTTATGTATTTTCTATTGAGCTTGCTTATGACAGAAAGATGTTAAATTTATATATAAACAGTAATATTGATGTACGTATTCTAGATTTTACTATTTGCAATGTGAATATATTTGAGCAATATTTTTCTTCTAATTTATGTAACTATGGTGTACATTCAGTGATCTATTTATCCACATATGCAGTATTATCATTAAAAATAATAATCTCTCATCAGTTTAATTTTCTATCTTGAAATACATTAGCCTCTTAATAGTATAAAAATTCAAAATAGAATCTCTTGCACTTTATGTGGCCACTTGGCTTAACTTCCCTATACTCATTCACTCAGGATATTAATACTTTAACCACAATTAAAGCAATATTGCACAGCACAGCAGGTCTTAATTTTTACATAAATTTTTATTTAAAATAAGATTTTAAAATGTTTCCTATATCAACCCTATCTAACTTTACTGATAAGTTAAATTTTCCTATCACTACTTAACCTTTCTTAAGAACTTTCTCTCCCTGTGCCATTTAACATTGTACCTATTAGAACACTTACGAGTTAACAATAATTCACAGGACAGAAGAAGAGAGAGAGAGAGAGAGAGAGAGAGAGAGAGAGAGAGAGAGAGAGAGAGAGTTCAATTCTACTAAGCTTATCAACTGAAAAGATAGAGAGTATCTTTACAGATTGTTTCAGGAATAAACTCCGAATCCCAATGTACTGAGACAAGGTCTTCCTGTGCACCTCTACTTGTCTTAAGCTTTCTGTGTAATCTAGTCTTGTCTCCAACTCACGATTCTCCTTCTTCTACCACTCAAGTACTGGGATTTGAAGTGTGTTTTACTTTGCCTTGCCTGAAATCTGAGTAGGGAGAAAGAAAGGGTCAGGGATACAGACCACTAAATCTCTAGTACCTAATTTGGAAAAGATTCATTGAATTTTAAAATGTGTTTGAGTGTTTTGCCTGCATGTTTGTATTCTTGTGTTAGTGTATGCTCAAAAGAAGGCAATGGGAGCTCTGGACATCTGATTATAAAAAGCTGTGAGTTTGTAAGTAGGCATGTGTTTGCTGCAAACCAAACTTGAAAACTCTCCACGATAAACAAGTGCTCTCACCTACTTAGAAATATTTTTAGTCTTACATTACATGACTTATGATATGTTTATTTAGTATCTTCTAACTTCAGGAAAGCTGTTATTCCAACACCAAATAAAGTACTTTAAACATATTACTGATACTTGATAAATAATTAGAAACCCATCGAGATTTCTGGAATTAAATTTTATACGTGCTTCCATAACATTCAAATCACTAATGTGTCAATAATGTTAAAGGAGCTATATTTTGTCAGGATATTCATGAATGTAGCTTTCGTATTTCACAACTTGACAATAATGATGGTTACTTTTTGACTTTAGTAATATGTATAACACCTTTCAGTACTATGACATCTAGCCATTAGGAAGGAAGTCTCTTGAACACCACCAGCTTATTTTCTCCATGTTATGGGATTTAATGGCATGAAAGGCTCTCTATCCTCTAGTGGATTGACCAAAGTACATGGCTAGACTCATTGAGTTTAAAAATAAAGAGAACACATTAAATTAGGAAGAAAAGTAGCACATGGTTAGATGAGGAAGTGAGATAGAAAAGAGGAATGGGAAGGGTGAAACTTATCAAAATGGATATGTATCAAATTATATGTATGTATAGTCATCAAAAACGATAAAAATATAAAATATGTATGAATATTTATTGAATAGGTAGCATTTATAGTAAAACATCACAAGTAATAAATATTTTAAAAATTTGAAAAACATTTTTTTCTCCTTTTTTATTTATTTTTTATTTAACTTGAATATTTCTTATATACATTTCGAGTGTTATTCCCTTTCCCGGTTTCCGGGCAAACATCCCCTTCCCTCCCCCCTTCCTTATGGGTGTTCCACTCCCACCTCCCCCATTGCTGCCCTCCCCGACAGTCTAGTTCACTGGGGTTCATTCTTAGCAGGACCCAGGGCTTCCCCTTCCACTGGTGCTCTTACTAGGATATTCATTGCTACCTATGAGGTCAGAGTCCAGGGTCAGTCCATGTATAGTCTTTAGGTAGTGGCTTAGTCCCTGGAAGCTCTGGTGGCTTGGCATTGTTGTACATATAGGGTCTCGAGCCCCTTCAAGCTCTTCCAGTTCTTTCTCTGATTCCTTCAACGGGGGTCCTATTCTCAGTTCAGAGGTTTGCTGCTGACATTCGCCTCTGTATTTGCTGTATTCTGGCTGTGTCTCTCAGGATCGATCTACACTTCTGCACTTCTTTGCTTCATCCATCTTGTCTAATTGGGTGGCTGTATATATATGGGCCACATGTGGGGCAGGCTCTGAATGGATGTTCCTTCAGTCTCTGTTTTAATCTTTGCCTCTCTCTTCCCTGCCAAGGGTATTCTTGTTCCCCTTTTAAAGAAGGAGTGAAGCATTCACATTTTGATCATCCGTCTTGAGTTTCATTTGTTCTAGGCATCTAGGGTAATTCAGGCATTTGAGCTAATAGCCACTTATCAATGAGTGCATACCATGTATGTCTTTCTGTGATTGGGTTAGCTCACTCAGGATGATATTTTCCAGTTCCAACCATTTGCCTACAAATTTCATAAACTCGTTGTTTTTGATAGCTGAGTAATATTCCATTGTGTAGATATACCACATTTTCTGTATCCATTCCTCTGTTGAAGGGCATCTGGGTTCTTTCCAGCTTCTGGCTATTATAAATAAGGCTGCGATGAACATAGTGGAGCACGTGTCTTTTTTATATGTTGGGGCATCTTTTGGGTATATGCCCAAGAGAGGGATAGCTGGATCCTCAGGCAGTTTAATGTCCAATTTTCTGAGGAACCTCCAGACTGATTTCCAGAATGGTTGTACCAGTCTGCAATCCCACCAACAATGGAGGAGTGTTCCTCTTTCTCCACATCCTCGCCAGCATTTGCTGTCACCTGAGTTTTTGATCTTAGCCATTCTCACTGGTGTGAGGTGAAATCTCAGGGTTGTTTTGATTTGCATTTCCCTGATGACTAAAAGATGTTGAACATTTCTTTTAGGTGTTTCTCAGCCATTCGCCATTCCTCAGCTGTGAATTCTTTGTTTAGCTCTGAACCCCATTTTTTAATAGGGTTATTTGTCTCCCTGCGGTCTAACTTTTTGAGTTCTTTGTATATTTTGGATATAAGGCCTCTATCTGTTGTAGGATTGGTAAAGATCTTTTCCCAATCTGTTGGTTGCCGTTTTGTCCTAACCACAGTGTCCTTTGCCTTACAGAAGCTTTGCAGTTTTATGAGATCCCATTTGTCGATTCTTGATCTTAGAGCATAAGCCATTGGTGTTTTGTTCAGGAAATTTTTTCCAGTGCCCATGTGTTCCAGATGCTTCCCCAGTTTTTTCTTCTATTAGTTTGAGTGTGTCTGGTTTGATGTGGAGGTCCTTGATCCACTTGGACTTAAGCTTTGTACAGGGGTGATAAGCATGGATCGATCTGCATTCTTCTACATGTTGACCTCCAGTTGAACCAGCACCATTTGCTGAAAATGCTATCTTTTTTTCCATTGGATGGATTTGGCTCCTTTGTCAAAAAAATCAAGTGACTATAGGTGTGTGGATTCATTTCTGGGTCTTCAATTCTGTTCCATTGGTCTATCTGTCTGTCTCTGTACCAATACCATGCAGTTTTTATCACTATTGCTCTGTAATACTGCTTGAGTTCAGGGATAGTGATTCCCCTGAAGTCCTTTTTATTGTTGAGGATAGTTTTAGCTATCCTGGGTTTTTGTTATTCCAGATGAATTTGCAAATTGTTCTGTCTAACTCTTTTGAAGAATTGGATTGGTATTTTGATGGGGATTGTATTGAATCTGTAGATCGCTTTTGGTAAAATGGCCATTTTTACTATATTAATCCTGCCAATCCATGAGCATGGGAGATCTTTCCACCTTCTGAGGTCTTCTTCAATTTCTTTCTTCAGTGTCTTGAAGTTCTTATTGTACAGATCTTTTACTTGCTTGGTTAAAGTCACACCGAGGTATTTTATATTATTTGGGTCTATTATGAAGGGTGTCGTTTCCCTAATTTCTTTCTCGGCTTGTTTCTCTTTTGTGTAGAGGAAGGCTACTGATTTATTTGAGTTAATTTTATACCCAGCCACTTTGCTGAAGTTGTTTATCAGCTTTAATAAATAAATAAATATTTTAAAAATTTGAAAAATATTTTAAAAATAAATTCATACATGAATATTTTACAATTGCCTCTACAATGAACAATTTTGTCATGAGTTTTGAATCTCGGCTCCATTTTTGGCTGTTTTAAAAATTATCTTTTATTTTACTGTCATTTTTTCTTCCCAGAAAGAAATTGAAAATAAAACACTCTGTGAAACATTTTTGACTTTCTATGGTTCATAAGATGTGTCCTAGAAGTTAAGTACATTGCTTGACATTGTTCCAGTAAAACACAATAAAGAATCAGGATGATGGTATTGGGCAAGGGCTCATTAGATTGTAAGCCCTTAAATGTACACATTTCTTTTTAATCTTAAAACTGAATAAAATATGGTTTGTGGCTGTACTCTTTCACTGGAGACAGGACATGGATTGTAGTGACATTAGTGCTATACTTTTCTAGATGGATCCTTAAAATGGCCCATTATAGCAATCATGCTACAGCAACTGAGCAGGAAAAAGTGATTAATTCTTGAACATTACAATATCTGGAAATGAAAGAATGAAGTTCAGAAAGTTAAGGATAATATACAAAGAAACAATAGCTATAATTTTTGACAATTGTTGAGCTCCTGGATTAATATATGGACAGATATGGCAAACGTACTGGCTACTGTTATTATCACCATCCAAAACACGGCTAACTGGTGGGTCTAGAACTATTAAAGTAATATAAACACACACACACACACACACACACACACACACACACACACACACACACGCACACATGCCAGAATAGAATAAAACACAAACTCCATCAAAATCAAACTAAACCAAACGACCTCTCCTATTGTCCCATAAAGGTACTTAGCAGTAAATGATTGTCAGTTTGAAAGTATATTTTAGCCAAGACCATGTTGAAATAATTTTGCTTGTATACAACCAAGCCAATGACATGATATATATTCTCTCATCTTTATATACAATCCTTCCATGGACTAATTAGCTTCAGACAGGACTACATCATCTTAGAAATATGGAGAAATATTTATATTAACATAAAATGAAGAGGTAAATTTAATTAATTTTTTGCCTTACACACCATCATCTCTAAGCTGTGAATGTTATTATCACACAAATACTGAGGAAGGAAGCACCTTATCATGTAAAACCAGCATTAGTTATGAACACATTTCTTGTTTATAAATCTTGAATTAAAGATAAGCATTTCTAAAAAGAATTTTAGGGATAAGAGTAAGAGTGCTCCTTTCCGGTCTCCATCTACACCAAGAGCTGGAGCTGTCCCACAGCCCTCAGACACAAAACCTGACTAAATAGAGCTTGTCAGCCAGGTTCGCTCTCACTCATAAGATCACAGACTCACAGGCTCACAGCTTCACAGGCCCACAAGGGAAAGAGCTCCATTCAGAGACAGGAAGACCAACTAACATCAGAGATAACCAAAAGAGGCAAGAGCAAGAAGCACTTGAAGCAACAGAAATAAAGACTACTTAACATTATTAGAGTTCTCCAACCACAACAACAACTGGATATTACAACACACAGTAAAAGCAAGATTTGGATTTAAAATTTCATCTCATGATAATGATAGATGACTTTAAGAAGGATGCAAATAACTCCCTTAAAGAAATACAGGAGAACATAGGTAAACAAGTAGAAGCCCTTAAAGAGGGCTTCATAAACATAAAAATCCCTGAAAGAGTTACAGGAACACACAACCAAACAGAAGAAGGAATTAAACAAAACCAACCAGTATCTAAAAAAATGGAAGGAGAAAAAAATAAAGAAATTACAAAGGGATACAACACTGGAGGTAGAAAACCCAGGGAAGAGATCAGGAGTCATAGACCCAAGCATCACCACAGAATACAAGAAGAGAGAATCGCAGGGAAAGAAGGTACCATAGAAAACACTGAAACAATAGTCAAGGGAAATGCAAAAAGCAGAAAGCTCCTAACCCGAAATATGAAGGATATCCAGGACACAATGAGAAGACTAAACGTAAGAATAATAGGAATAGAAGACAAGGAAGATTCCCAACTTAAAAGGCCAGTAAATATCTTCAACAAAATTATAGAAGAAAACTTCCCTAACCTAAAGAAAGAGATGCCCATGAATATAGAAGAAGCCTACAGAACTCCAAATAGATTGGAACAGAAAAGAAATTCCTCCCTTCACATAATAGTCAAAACAACAAATACACAAAACAGAGAAAGAATATTAAAAGCAGTAATGGAAAAAGGCCAAGTAACATATAAAGGCAGACCCATCAGAATTACACCAGACTTCTCACCAGAGACTATAAAGGTCAGAAGAACCTGGGCAGATGTCATATAGACCCCAAGAGAATAAAATTGCCAGCCTATACTCATCAAAACCATAAACTCTTAATTACCATGGATGGAGAAACCAAGGTATTTCATGACAAAACCAAATTTACACAATATCCTTCCACAAATCCTGCCCTACAAAGGATGATAGGTAGAAAACTCCAACACAAGGAGGAAAACTATACCCTAAAAAATGCAAGAAAGAAAATGCAACAAACCAAAAAGCAAATAGCTGGACAAACATAATTCCTCCTCTAACAACAAAAATAACAGGAAACAATCATTACTCCTTAACATCTGTTTCTATCAATGGACTCAATTCCTCAATAAAAAGACAGTCTGAGAGACGATACATAAACAGGACCCAGCATTTGCTGCATACAGGAAACAAACCTCAGTGACACAAACAGACTCTACCTCCGAGTAAAAGGCTGGGAAAAAATTTTCCAAGCAAATGGTTCCAAGAAAGGAGCTGCAGTAGACATTCTAATATTAAATAAGATCAAATTTCAACCAAAAGTTATCAAACAAGATAAGGAAGAACACATCATAATCATCAAAGGAAAAAAATCTATGAAGATTAACTCTCAATTCTGAATATCTATGCTTCAAATTCAAGAGCACCCATATTCATAAAATAAACTTTACAAAGCTCAAAGCATACATGGCACCACACAATAATAATAGTAAGAGATTTCACACATAACTCTCATTAATGTACAGATAACAAAAACAGAAACTAAACAGAGACTTCTATAGAATATTTCATCCTAAAACAAAAGAGTATACCCTCTTCTCAGCAATTTATGGTACTTTCTCAAAAACTGACCATATAATTGATCACAAAACAGGCCTCAATAAATACAAAAGGTCGAAATAATCCCATGCATCCTATCAGATCACTATGGACTAAGGCTGGTCTTCAATAAGAACGAAAACAACAGAAAGCCCACATAAACAAGTTGAACAATCCTCTACTCAATGATAACTTGGTCACAGAAGGAACAAAGTAAGAAATTAAAGACTTCTTACAATTTAATGAAAATGAAGGCACAACATACCCAAATTTATGGGATGAAATGAAAGCAGTGCTATGAGGAAAACTCATAGTTCAGAGTGCCTGCAAAAAGAAATTGGAGATAGCTTACACTAACCATTCAACAGCACACCTGAAAGCCATAGAACAAAAAGAAGCAAATTTACCCAAGAGGAGTAAACAGCAGGAAATAATCAAACTCAATGAAGTCAATCAGGTAGAAACAAAATAACTATACAAAGAATCAACAAAACCAGGAGCTGCTTCTGAGATAAATCAAGAAAATATATAAACCTTTATCTAAACTAACCAGAAAACAAAGAGATAGTATACAAATTAACAAAATTGGAAATGAAAAGGGAGACATAACAACAGAAAGTGCCTGCAGAATTGGGAGGAAATGGACAATTTTCTACATAGATACCATGTACCAAAATTAAATGAGGATCAGATAAACCATCTAAACAGTCCGAAATACACCAAAAGTGGAAGCAGTCATTAAAAGTCTCTGAACCAAAAAAAAACCCAGGACCAGATGGGTTTAGTGCAGAATTCTATCAGACCTTCAAAGAAGATGTAATACCAATACTCTTCAACCTATTCCCCAAACTATTAACAGAAGAAACACTACCCACTTCATTCTTTGAATACACAATTACTCTTTTATCTAAATCACACAAAGAACCCCCCTCAAAAAAAAAAGAACTTTAGACCATGATCTCTCATGAATATCAATGCAAAAATAGTTAATAAGATTCTTGTAAACTGAATCCAACTACACATCAAAATGATCCTTCACAATGATCAACTAGGCTTCATACCAGGGATACAGGGATGGTTCAATATAAGAAAATCCATCAAAAAAACACAAGGGAAAAAACACATGATCATTTCTTTAGATGCTGAGAAAGCATTTCACAAAATGCAATACACCTTCATGATAAAAATCTTGTAAAGATCAGGAATTCAAGGCCCATAGCTAAGCATAGTAAAAGCAATATACAGCAAAACAATAGCCAACATCAAACTAAATGAAGAGAAACTTGAAGCAATCCCACTAAAATCAGGGACTAGACAACGCTGCCCACTCTCTCCCTAACTGTTCAATACAGTAATTGAAATCTTATCCAGAGGAATTAGACAATAAAAAGAGGTCAAAGGAGAAATATATAAATTGGAAAGGAAGAAATAAAAATATCACTATTTGCAGATGATAAGATAGTATACTTAAGTAACATCAAAAATTCCACCAGAGAACAACTAAGCCTGATAATCAATTTCAGCAAAGTGCCTGGATATAAAATTAACTCAAAAAAAAAAATCTGAAACCGTTCTCTAGTCAAAGAATAAAGAGGTTGAGAAAGAAATTAGGGAAATGACACCCTTCACAGTAGTCACAAACAATATAAAATACCTTGGTGTGGCTAACCAAACAAGTGAAAGATCTGTATGACAAGAAGGTCAAGTCTCTGAAGAAAGAAATTGAATATCTCAGAAGATGGCAAGACCTCCAATGATCATAGATTGTAGTATCAATATGGTAAAAAATGACCATCTTGCTGAAAGACATCTACAGATTTAATGCAATCCCCGTCAAAATTCCAACTAAATTCTTTATAGAGTTAGAAGGAACAATTTGAAAATTCATTTGGAAAAGCAAAATACCCAGGACAGCAAAAACTTTTCTCAACAATAAAAGAAATTCTGGGGGAATCAGTATCTCTGACCTCAAGCTGTATTACAGAGCAGTCGAGATAAAAACTAAATGGTATTGGTACAGAGACAAGCAGGTAGATCAATGGAATATAATTGAAGACACAGAAGTGAACCTACAAACCTATGGTCACTTGATGTTTGACAAAGGAGCTATAACTGTCCAGTGGGAAAAAAATAGCCATTTCAACAAATGGGCTGATTCAACTGGAAGTCAGCATGCAGAAGAATGCAAATCGACACATTCATATCTTCTTGTATAAAGCTCAAGTCCGAGTGGATCAAAGACCTCTAAATAAAAGCATATGCACTGAAACTACTAGAAGAGAAAGTGAGGAAGAGCCTCAAACACACTAGCACAACAGGTATTTTCCTAAACAGAACAACAATGGCTTATGCTCTGAGATAAAAAATTAACATGTGAGACCTCATAAAAATTCAAAGTTCCTGTAAGGCAAAGGACACTATCAATAGGACAAAATGGCAACCAACACATTGAGAAAACATCTTTACCAATCCTGTATCCCACAGAGGGATAAAATCTAATATATAGAAAGAATTAAAGAAGTAATAATCCAGAAAATCAAATGACCCTATAAAAACTGTTGTACACAACTAAACAAATAATTCTCAGCTAAGGTATACTTAATGGCTAAGAAGCACCTAAAGAAGTGTTCAACAACCTTAGTTTTCAGGGAAATGCAACCCTGAGCTACCACCTTATACCTGTCAGAATGGTTAAGATTAAACACTCAGGTGTTTGATCTTGTTAAGATTGTTAAGTTGTTAAGATTAAACAACTCAGGTAGATGTTGGCAAGGATGTGGAGAAATAGGAACACTCCTTGATTATTGGTGGGAAAGCAAGTTGATACAACCACTCTGGAAATCAGCCAGACTGTTGCACAGAAAATTGAACATAGTACTTCCCAAGGACCCAGTGATACCACTCCTGATCATATACCCAAACTATGCTCCAACTTTTAACAAGGACACCTGCTCTATTATGTCCATAGCAGCCTTTTGTAATAATAGCCAGAAGGTGAAAGAACCCAGATGTCCCTCAACAGAAGAATGGATACAGAAAAATGTGGTACATTTACACAATGAATTACTACTCATCTATTAAGAAAAATGACTACATGAAATTCTTAGACAAATGAATGAAACTAGAAAATATCATCCAGAGTGAAGTAACCCAGTCACAAAGAACCACACATGGCATGTACTCAATGATAAGTAGATAGTAACCCCAAAGGTTGGAATACCAAAGAAAAATTAATAGGTTATATGAAGCTCAAGAATAAGGAAGGCTGAAAAATTGATGCTTCATTCCTTCTTAGAAGGGAGAGCAAAATACTCCTGGGAGGGAATACAGGGCCAAAGAGTGGAGCAGGGACTGAAGAAAAGGTAATCGAGAGACTGCCTCACCTGGTGATCCATCCCATATGCAGCCAACAAACCCAGTCACTATTGCTGATGCCAAGAAGTGCTTGCTCACTGGAGCCAGAGATGGGTGTCTCCTGAGAGGCTCTGTCAGAGCCCTAGTGATACAGATGAGGATTTTTGCAGGTATCCAATGGACTACAAAAGGGGACCCCAGTGGAGGAGTTAGAAAAAAGACCGAGGGAGTTGATGGGGTCAACAACACCATAGGAAGAACAACAATATCAACCAAACAGACCCCACCAGAGCTCCTAGTGACTAAACCACCAATCAATAAATTCACATGGAGGAACCCATGACTCCAGCAGCATATGTAGCAGAAGATGCCATTGTCATCATCAACTGGAGGAAAAGCCCTTGGTCCTGTGAATGTTCTTTTCTTCATTATAGGAAACTGACAGAGTGTTGACTTGGATGTGGGTGTGTGGGAAAGGGAGCATCCTCACAGAATCAGGGGAAGAGGAGGCATGTATGGAAGAGGGGTGAAGGTGATAACATATGAAATGTAAATACATAAATTATCCAAGAAAAATTTAGAATTTTAGAAATTCTTATATTTCTAAAATAAGAATGCTGTATCTAAGTATAAACTGATTCATAATAACAAAGCATATCTGCAGACTGTCCTTTTACTGTTTATAGCTATAATTTCATAGCTCTTCATAATTTGTATTAAGAGGTCTATGCTGTTTCTCCATGTCAAAGGATGATTATATTAGGTGAGCCTGTGTTCAAGAAAAGAGAATCTACAGTAATAGATTTTCAAGTTACCTAATAAAATGTTTGACATCAAATAAAAGAGAAGAATATTGCAGCATGTAATAATTGCTTTCCTCTTTTAAGATAATAAAAAGTTAGGGGAAACTTATACATTTAAGCAAGCAATCACAAAACTACTTTAAGTTAGAGGTTCAGAAATTCCTGTTATTAATATTTAGACTTTATTCCTCTTTTATTTGTAGATTCTTGGATAACTAAAAAAGTATATAAATGTTATACCTCTTATTCAAGTGGTTTATATTATACCACTTCCTCAAAGATTGTTTCTTAAAGTTTATTATCTTTGTTTAATTATTCCCATTGTGAAAATTGAATTTTTGAAATCAAAACTCTTTGGGAATGTAACACTCATCTATAAGGTTTTCTTAGATAGGGTTTCTATTGTTGTCATAAAATGCCACAACTAAAAGAAACTTGCTTAGGAAAGGATTTATTTCAGCTTATATTTCTCTATCACCATCTATTATTAAAAGGAAGAGAAGGTAGGAACTCAGTGCATAAACCTGAAAGCAGAAACCAAAGCAGAAGCCTTGGAAGAGTGCAACTTATTGGTTTGTTTCTAATGACTTGTTCAGTTTGCTTTCTTACATAAGTCAAGACTCTGTCCTCAGCAGTGGCACTGTAACAGAAAAGAATGCTG
Source organism: Rattus rattus (assembly GCF_011064425.1). Taxonomy (NCBI): domain Eukaryota; kingdom Metazoa; phylum Chordata; class Mammalia; order Rodentia; family Muridae; genus Rattus; species Rattus rattus. Next base: position 61,965,751 of record NC_046160.1, read on the forward strand.
CCACAGGCTTGCCTACAGGCCTGTCTTGTGATAATATTTCTCAATAGAAATTTCCTCTTCTCAAATGACGTCTTTACCTTGTGTCTATTTAACCAGTAAGCACACATACACACATTGATATGACTTTTTTCATTGTTGTTTTGTTTTATCTGTTTTGCTTGTTTGTTTTGTAACAAAAGTAAGAATGAGAAATGGTCTTGGGAATTCATGACAGTTAATAACTTCTGGAAGCAGTGACTATGATACTTCAACTAGTAACAATTACTAATTCTACAGCACCATAGGCTTAGACTGGCTGGAGGCCAACATGACTGTTGGAATTCAATGAATTTGTTTGAAGAAGCTCCCCTGGCGCAAACTTGAATGGAGATTACAAGTCTGCTTAGACTTCCAAAGTCCAAGTTTTTTTTTTTTTTTTTTTTCTCACATTTTATCAGGGGCAGCCCAAGACATTGACAAAAGAAGGAACATAGCATTATCTATATTGAACAACTTTCCCATCATTTTTATAGATGTAAAGAAAAATGAAATAATCGAAATTAAATACCAGGAAAAAATGGAGGACTATATTATGTTCTAAAGACAATATATGTTTAATATGTGCTTTATGAAAATATTTTCTGACCAATCACCTTCTGCCTGGTTCTTTCTGCTGGGACAGACTGTTAGCTAGTTTGCTCACTGGAAGAGGCTATATCCTGAGACATATCAGAGGATCCACTGCACTCAGCATTTGACTGCTAGCTGTCTGGTACCCGGGGAGAGGATATACTGTGAGACATATCAGAGGATCCTCTGCACTCCCTAAGTCTCACAGCAGCTGCTGGGGGCCAGTGCATTCAGGGACCCACCATCTCTACAAACCCTCCACCCACTGAATACCAACCCCCTTCTACCTGGTCCTTTCTGCTGGGACAGACTGATAGCTAGTCTCCTTCCCAGAAGATGCTGTATCCTGAGGCTTATCAAAGGATCTACTGCAATCAGAACACTTGGCATCATATCCTGAAGCATACCAGAAGAACCACTGCACCCAAAACTTTTGATACCATATCCTGAGGCATCCCAGGCAATCTGTTACACCCAAGGCATCTGACACCACATCCTAAGACACCCCAGGAGTTCCACTGCACCTAGAACACCACACTTGAAGGCATTCCAGGAGTTCCTCCTTATAAAGGGCAACTGGGCAATTGACACCACAGTCTGAAGACCTTCCACGGTTTCTGTGGCATGCCTTGCAACTGACCCAAAAGACTGAAAACCTCCCTGGAGTTCTGCTGTACACAACGAAACAGACACCACAGTCCATTGACACTCCCGGCCCCCAAGAATGGGTTTTCAACAGACAACAGTGTGACTTCTGCTGTGAATACCCAACTGTCTGAAGGCCTCCCAGGAGATCTACTGCAGCAAGGTCAACAAATGAGGAGTGTCTCTGCCACTCTGAATACCCTCCAGTTGGAAGGCCCCACAGGAGGTCTTCTGCAACCCAGGGGAAAAAAAGAGGCAGACTCCAGACAGAGTTACCCAGACCAGCAAACACTAGGAATAACCAGATGGCAAGAGGCAAGTTCAAAACCATAAGCAAAAAAAAGACTATATACATGGGCATCATGAGAACACAGTCCTCCCACAACAGCAAGCCCTGAATACACCAACACACCTGAAAATCAGGAAGCTGATCCAAAATCCTATTTCATGAAGATAATAGAGTCCTTTAAGAATATAAATAACTCACTGAAAGAAATACAGAAAAAACAAAGGTAAACAGGTAGAAGCCCTTAAAGAGAAAAGAAACAAATTTCTTTTAAAAATACAGGAAAACATAATCAAACAGGTGAGGGAATTGCATGAAGTGGTCTAAGACTTAAAAATGGAAGTAGAAACAATTAACACACACACACACACACACACACACACACACACACACACACACACAAATTGATCCAAACCAGGAAATGGAAACCCAGGAAAGAGGTCAAGAATTACAGATTTAAGTATCACCAACAGAATACAAGAGACAGAATAAAGACTCTCAGATGTGGAAGATACTGTAAAAGAAAATAACACAATGGTCAAAGAAAATTCAACACATAAAAAAACTCCTAACCCAAAACATTCAGAAAATTCAGGACAAAATGATAAGACCAAACATTAAAATGATTTGAATAGAGAAGAATGAAGATTCCCAGCTCAAAGGACCTGAAAATGTCTTCAACAAAATCATAGAAGAAAACTTCCCCAACCTAAAGAAAGAGATGGCCATAAATGTCCAAGAAGCCTACAGAACACCAAACAAATGGGACTAGAAAAGAAAATTGTCTCGCCACATAATAGTCAAAACATTAAACACACAGAAGAGAGAATATTAAAAGCTACAAGGGAAAAAGGCCAATCAGAATTACATCAGATTTCTCAACAGAGACTATGAAAGCCAGAGAATTTTACAAAAGGCTGTAAGGAGTAGGGAGTAGGTAGTGGGGAGAAATGAGGAAAAATTGATAAGAGATAAAATTCATTAAATTAACCACTTGTTATTATTTATATATAACATGTTTGGGTCAAAAATTTCCAATATGTATAGAAAATAAGCAATTTTAATTAAGATAAAAAATAAATGAAGAAAATCAGCTATCCTTATATAATTCATACATGTCAACAAATAACATACAATAGGAGCATGATAGAATTTTAGTAAATTTTATAGAAGTCATTATTGGTAAAATATTAAAATGCAGAAAATAAAGTTATAATATACAATATAGAGTTTTCTTATGTGAAATTTATGTGATTATTGATTCTCCCTAAATTTTTTCAAAATTTAGTATATTCTAAATCAAATCTCAACAGGCCTATATATGTGGCATTTACAGCCTGAATATTCATGATGAAAAATAAAATATTAAAACATTCATGTTATAATAATAATTAAAATAAATATATTAGATAACTCAAAAAGTTAGAAGTCTATTATAACTAGCCATTGTACAGAGACAGACAGGTTGATCAATGGAATAGAATTGAAGACCAAGAAATAAAACCACACAGTTACACACACTTGATCTTTGACAAAGAAGCCAAAATTATACAATGGAACAAAGAAAGCATCTTCAATAAATGGTGTGGTCTAAATGGCCGTCTGTATGTAGAAAAATGAAAATAGACCCATATTTGTCATCTTGCATAAAGCTCAAGTCCAAATGGATCAAGGACCTCAACATAAAACCAGATGCATTGAATCTAATAGGAGACAAAGTGGGAAAGAACCTTGAACTCACTGGCCCAAGGGGGAAATTTCCTAAGCAGAACTCCAATGGCTCAGATTCTAAGATTAAGAATTGAATTGATAAACGGGACCTCATGAAACTTGAAAGCTTCTGTAAGGCAAAGGACATAGTCAAAAAGACAAATTGGCAATCTACAGATTGGGAAAAAAATCTTCATTAACCCTACATCCAATAGAAGGCCAATATCCAAAATATACAAAGAACTCAAGAAGCTAAAGACCAAAAAAACAAGCAACCCAATCAAAAAATGGGGTATAGAACTAAACCGAGAATTCTGCATTTAAATGGGTAAAAAGCCCTCCTCAGTGGCATAGAGCCAGGCATGAAATGCAACTTCCTAAGTATCTAGTTTATGTGTGGATTCATAAAGATCTAATTGTACCATGATAAAAAGAGAGGGGGAATAAAGTTACTTGAAAGACACTGGGTTGTTGGAAAAATACTGCTGAATTTGATCAACTTTTACACTTTAAAGATGTTTTAACATCAGAATGGAAGTCCAGGGATGTGTTACAACTCGGGAAGAGGTTTATCATTTTTCCACAGGTGAATGACTATGGGTTCCATCAAAATTGATAAAGATCTGATCTGAGTAAGCAAAGCTTCTTCATACAAGGCATGACTCCAGGAAAGAGGAGACATAGAAAGATAACAAGGCAAGTAGCACAGAAAGATAACGCTGCCTCCCCTGCGTGGGAACAGCTCAACAAACTGGCTGAAAAGGAGCAGATGGTTCATGAGACTGCTAGCCAGGGAAATGGACATTTGCTGAGGGACAGATGATGACGACTGCAGTTCTGAAGGATCATCACATCAGTGGATCTTCATAAGGACATTTGGATTGTGAAATTTATGGACACCTGGGCTGTTAACATCATGGGATTGATAATTGTTTCTGCTTTCATAGTTAAACTGTATATGGTTGTTATCTTATTTTTTATTGGATGTTTTTATTTACATTTCAAATGTTATTCCCTTTCCCTGATTCCTATTCATAACCCCCCTATCTCATCCTGCCACCCCATTCTTCTATGAGCGTATTCCATCTCCCCAACTACCCACCTTCCTGCCTCCTTGCCCTGACATTCCCCTACACTGGAGGGGGGGAGGCGTCCAGCTTTGACAGAATGAAGGGCTTCTCCTCCCATTGGTGCCCAACATGGCCATCGTCTGCTACACATGCAGATGGAGGTGGAGTCAAGGGTCTGTCCATGTGTACTCTTTGGGTAGTGTTTTAGTCCCTGGGAGCTCTGGTTGGTTAGTATTGTTCTTAAGGGGTTTGAAGCCACTTCAGCTCCTTCAATTCTTTCTCTAACTCCTCCAAAAGGGACCCCATTCTCAGTTCAATAATTTGCTGCTAGAATTCACCTCTATATTTTAAACAAAAAGAAGGAAGGAAGATGTAGAGAAATTTTAATCTAGGAGCATAGCAGTTCTGGGAAGGGATAACATACAAAGACATAAGTCTGTGTAATTCAGCTGGAAGGCAGACATAACACACATCTTTAATCCCTCTGGCTGGAATACAGTCAAACCCATCGTACACAACTTTAAGGTAAAATTAATATTTAGAAGGAAACAACCATGTTCAAAAGTGACATTTAATTGTAGTCAAAGTGATGAATCGGAGAAAGGTTTGACAGAATGAGTCAGAGATAGGAAATACCCAACTCACAGTTGAACAACACAGGAAAAAGAAGCTATTTAAGAGTAGTTATGGGAAAAAGAGGCAGGGATTGGGGAGTCAGTGCACGGAGTATAGTGTAGTGGGGTGGAGGCAGCTGAATCCAGAGAAAAAGAAGGAGCCACAGGATTAGATGAGATTTCCAGATTTAGTTTTAGGACAAGAAGAGCAATTAATTGAGAAGCAAAGGTAAGTCAGATTGAATCAGTCAGCAGCGAGAGGAGTTCGAGCAAGAACAGTTGAGCTGTCCCTGCTAACCGTTGTTCATAAAGAACTAGTAAGGGTAAGTTTACTCAGAAGTAAGTCTCTGCTGAGATCAGAATTATATCTGACAAATAAAACTTACGTTTTCAGATCTTACCCATCCTTAAAGATTACAGAAGCAGCAACTAGTAAAAATGGAGAGAAAAAAAACTGACAATCGGGTGCACAGTACTAATTCATACATTAACTCCTGCATCTAAATATCAAGAAACATTTGGCAAGGGAAGGTGGTAAAATCCAGCAAGGTGTGGATGTCTACTGTGAGACTGTAACTTCGAAGTATAAAAAGGAAGCTCCACAATGAAATCACAACCACATGGATGACTGAAAAACCTAAACAATTCTAACACCAGCTGATACCCCAGTGTAAAAGCGAAAAGTTTCTTGGTCCCCCACCCCTAGACGAATTGTTAATTAAGCTACAAGTAGTTAACATGTGTTGAGAGAGGAAGAATTAGAGTTTTCAAATGAGCCTCTTGATTTGCTATCCAAAATCATGAAATCAGTCCTAGAAATATATACATGCTGGTGCAATGCCCGTTAAGTATTCATGAAACCCAAAAGACCACCAAGGATCTGATTCCAATGCAATCACACTAGTTTCTTCTTTATTCAAGCTCAACTGAACTTGGTCTCTTGGCAGGAGGGGTCTGAGACACCAAATTTTTTGGGTTCAGACTCCATCTTAGGGAACCGGACCTAAATTTAAACTCGAGTATACTTCAGGCTGGTACCTAGCTCCAGTTTCCAAATCTCCCTCCTCCCAACAAATCCCAAGCCTAACTTCAGTTTCCAGGCTACCCTCAAAAAAGACCCACACATCCAGGTTATTCTCCAAACAAACCCAGTGTCTAGCACTGCCTTCTGTGATTATTCCCCAACAAATCTCTAGATTACAAGCCTACCCCTGCCTAACAACCACCAATTAGGAGGAGAACAGAAGTTCAGTTTACAGTGTGGCCCCCAGTACCATGGAAAGGTCACACTAGCACCATAATTAGATACTTGACAGGCTAGAGAGATTCACCTCTTGCTTGTCATTTCCTTACCAAAATGAGAGTTTGGGGATTTTCTCCACAATAACTACCCTGTTGGATCATGGTGAGTTAAACTCAAATTGGAGTTTGTGAATAAAGACCCTATGACTGACGCTTTTTTTTTAATGGTGTATACCTTTTTTTTTATCTTTATTAAAGTGGTATTTCTTATTTACATTTCGATTGTTATTCCCTTTCCTGGTTTCTGAGCCAACATCCCCCTAACCCCTCCCCCTCCCCTTCTATATAGGTGTTCCCCTCCCCATCCTCCCCCCATTACCGCCCTCCCCCAACAATCACATTCACTGGAGGTTCAGACTTGGCAGGACCAAGGGCTTCCCCTTCCACTGGTGCTCTTACTAGGCTATTCATTGCTACCTATGAGACAGGAGCCCAGGGTCAGTCCATGTCTAGTCTTTGGGTTGTGGCTTAGTCCCTGGAAGCTCTGGTTGCTTGGCATTGTTGTTCATATGGGGGTCTCAAGCCCATTAAAGCTCTTTCAGTCCTTTCTCTGATTCCTTTAATGGAGGTCCCGTTCTAGTTCAATGGTTTAATGATGACATTCGCCAGTGTATTTGCTGTATTCTGGGTGTGTCTCTCAGGAGAGATCCACATCCGGTTCCTGTCAGCCTGCACTTCTTTGCTTCATCCATCTTATCTAGTTTGGTGGCTGTATATGTATGAGCCACATGTGGGGCAGGCTCTGAATGGGTGTTCCTTCTGCCTCTGTTCTAAACTTTGCCTCCCTATTCCCTCCCAAGGGTATTCTTGTTCCCCTCTTAAAAAAGGAGTGAAGCATTCATATTTTGGTCATCCTTCTTGAGTTTCATGTGTTCTGTGTGGCTGAAATTGCTCCTGGCGGGCTGCTTTTGAGCTCTCAGTGATGGCGGCAACCAGCAGTGCCTGCGCTGCCTTTTCCTGCCCCCACCCCGGGACTGGGGTCCCAGATGGCTTTAGGTATTTTCCTCTGGAGTCAGAAATGTGGGCAGAGTGCAGTCTCTTCTGGCTTTCCAGGCGTGTCTGCCCCTGTGAAGGTTTAGCTATCCTTCCCATTGGATTTGGGTGCAGGGAACTGTTGATCGGGTCCCTTCAGGTCCAGGTGGTGTCTGGACCGCAGGGGACCTGCTGCTTGAGTGCCCCTATCTTCTGGTTCCCAGAGGCCCTATACAGTTTCCTCTTGGGCCAGGGATATGGGCAGGGGTGGGCAGTATTGGTAGCCTCTCCAGCTCTGCAGTCTCAGGAGTGCCCACCTGTCTGGGTGGTGAGCTCTCTCTCTGACAGGGTTCAGGAGCAGGGAGCTGTTGGCCTGGATCAGTGAGGTTCCGGCTCCAACTAAAAACCCCTGACTGACCTTTTAAGATTAACAAACACGTCCTTGGTACTACATTTAATGCATTGGCCTGGAATGTTTCCCATGTCTTTCAGGACTACTGACCTGGAGGGTCTCAATGATGGCAAATTAAGTCTAGGTCTGTCTATATGTGTGTTTGTAAAGCTATGGTAATCTTCTTGTTTCCTGTCTGTCCATATGCTGAATCTGTCTGTGTAGTTCATGTATTTCTCAGCAGTTTGGTTCTGTATGTAGGAGGCTTGTGTACTAAGCATCTGTGAAGCACTGTTGTCTATTCCATTCTCTGTAGATTCTCAGTGGTACCACATCTATAATTCTGTTCTGGAAAGAGGTGATGGCAACTTTAAACCATTTGAATTTCTCCCTAGCCATTTTAAGGATGTTAAAATTGAGGTGGGGGAAAGAGTCTCTTGGTCATTATTAAGAAAGGTAAATTGACCACATTTTGCAGGTCAGAATGGTCCACTTTCAATACCAACTGACCCCCCAGAAGGATCTTTTGACCTGAGACTGATCTAGTTGATTGAAAAGATATTTTCAAACCCAAATTTGGCCACCTGGATCAAATACATTATGTTGTGCTTTAGCAAGACTTCCTAGAGGACCCATTCTCTTGGCTTAAACAATTTCTCCTCAAAAATCAGGCAGAAGATTTTGGCTTGGCTACCAAAAAGTCCAAGGATATGAAGAAAGCAATACTGGGCCATCCATCTTCTTCTGCACCCCTGCACCATCCCTCCAAGGAGGAATGGAAGAGGTAACTGTTTCCACCAACATCTTATTTAACTACTCAGGCAGGACAACAGCCATCACAGCAGTTCCACTGCAGGCAGGGGAAGAGGAACCTGCTGCCAGGACAGGAAGCTGCATGGGGCTGCCTTCTAAGCCTGATCTGTCATCTTGCACTGGCATACAGCTAGGGCAGTCTATGACCAAGGGAACCAACCTTATCACTCTGGGCCCTTTTAGTGACCTTTATTGTCAACAATTTTTGCAGGTTCCCTTTACTATAGAAGAGAGGGAGAAAATCCAGGCAGAGGCGAGGAAGATGGTTCTTGGCCCCACAGAGGAGTCCCCCCCAATAACCAAGCAGCTATTTATGCTTGCTGCCCCCTAACTTGCTCAGATGAGGACTTTAACATCATTGAAGGAAAGGAGCTCTTGGTTTACCATCAGGCTCTGCTGGCAGGTCTCAAGGTGTATTACATTAATCCACAATCTGACCAAAGTGTATTACATTAGACAGGGAGAGAACTTAGGAGAAAAAATTCTATGGGGCGTAGTGGTAGTGATAGTGGCAGAAGAAAAGCAGATGAGAGAATAGAGACAACAGATTTGAGACCCGACAAAGATCCAGATGGCAGCAGCAGCCAAAATAATAGACCGTAGGAGATGCCTAAATCAGATGGCTTCTGATGAAAGTGGTAAAGGAACCCTTAAGGATGGAGAAAGGCCCCACTTAAATAAGAACCAATGTGCTTATTGTAAGGAGGAGGGATGCTGGGCCAGAGAATGTTCCCAAAAGAAGAATCCCAACCAAACCCTCACCTTAAAGGATAAAGAATAGGGGACATTGGGCTCAGATACCCTCCTCAAGCCCAGGATAACTGTAAAGGTAAGGGGGAAATTAATAGAACTCAAACTTCTGTCTTGCTAAAACCTGAAGATAAAGTTTATAAGTGACCTCTTGATCGAAGCAGAAAGAAAACAAAAGTGTCTAAAAGAAACCCCGGACCTCTTGGAGGATCTGAGAAATTCTTGGTCATTGTTGGACTATCCAGCCTCCACTGAGAAAGCCCTATTCTGTCAACTACAGTGACCTACCTAGATGTGGAGATGCATATTCAGACCCTGGGCCCTGGCACCAGCCAGTGACCTACCTGTCAAAAAAATTAGATTTAGTTGCCAGAAGCTGCACCACACCCCCCCCAGCAATCCCTGTTTACACATCATCACAGCAATGGCCTCCTGGTTAAGAATGATGCCAGAATGACTAACTACCAGTCTCTCCTCTTGAATGCCCCCAAGATAACTTTTCACGTACTACCTACCCTAACCCCAGCTACCCTGCTGCCTGATCCAGATCTCTATGGGCTTCTCCATGACTGCTCAGGCATTATGGTCCATATCCATGGGACAAGACCAGATCTTCAGGATACATTCATGATGGATGTAGAGATAACATAGTTCATCAATGACATCAGTTTCATTCAGGACAGAAAGAAGTATGCTGAGGCAGCTGAGGTCTCAAACACTAAGATCATTTGAGCAGATCCACTCCTGGTCAGAATATCAACCCAGAAAGCTGAAAACTGAGAAAAGCAAAGGTCTGGGTACCTTTGCTACCAAGCATTTCCATGGGGCTATTCATAGGGAAAGAGCCCTTCAGACAGCAGGAGGAAAGACTATAAAAAATACAGAGGATCCTGTCCTCAGTTCCATGGTTGGCTGTGAGCATCCTCCTCTGTATTCTTCATGCTCTGGCAGAGCCTCTCAGGAGACAGCTATATCAGGCTCCTGTCAGCATGTACTTCTTGGCATCAGCAATATTGTCTGGTTTTAGTGGCTGTATGGATCCCCAGGTGGGGCAGTGTCTGAATGGCCTTTCCTTCACTCTACTCTAATCTTTGTCCCCCTATTTCCTCCTATGAATACTTTTGTCCCCCCTTCTAAGAAGGACTGAAGCATCCACACTTTGATCATCCTTCTTCTTGAGTTTCATGTGGCCTGTGGATTGTATATTGGGTAATACAAGCTTTTGGGCTAATATCCACTTATCAGTGAGTGCACACCATGTGTGTGTTTTTTGTTTGTTTGTTTGTTTGTTTGTTTGTTTTTGTGATTGGGTTACCTCACTCAGGATATTGTTCCATCGATTTGCCTATAAATTTCATAAAGTCATTGTATTTAATAGATGAGCAGTTCTCCATTGTGTAGATGTACCACATTTTCTGTATCCATTTCTCTGTTGAGAGACATCTGGGCTCTTTTCAGCTTTTGACTATTATAAATAAGGCTTCTATGAACATAATGGAACATGTGTCCTTGTTATATGTTGGAGCATCATTTGTGTATATGCCAAGAAGTGGTATGCCTGGGTCCCTATGTCAAGTTTTCTGAAGAAACTCCAGACTGATTTCCAGAATGGTTGTATCCGCTTGCAATCCCACCAACAATGGAGGTGTATTCCTCTCTCTCTACATTCTTGCCATCATCTGTTGTTACCTGAGTTTTTGATCTTAGCCATTCTTACTAGGATCCCCAATAGAGGAGTTAGAGAAAGGTTTGAAGGAGTTGAAGGGGTTTGCAACAACATAAGAACAACAATACTAACAAACCAGAGCTACTAGGGACTAAATCATCTTCCAATGAGTACACATGGACAGACCCATGGCTCCAGTTGCATATGTAGCACAGGATGGCCTTGTTGGGCATCAAAGGGAAAAGAAGCCCTTGGTCCTGCCAAGGTTTAATGCTGCAGAGTAAGGAAATGTCAAGGCAGGGAGTTGGGAAGTGGTAGGTGTGTGGGGAAACACCCTTATAGAAGCAGGGGGAGGAGGCATGGGATAGGGGGTTTATGGGCAGGAAACCTGGAAAAGGGATAACATTTGAAATGTAAATAAAAAATATCTAATGAAATAATACAGAGGAAATCCTCTACCTATTCAGGGCTCTATGGGGGCCTGAAAAGCTGACCATTATCTACTTCTTGGGACAGCAGAAAAGACCCCGTCTCAGAGAGCAACAAGGCAAATGAAACAATGTGTTGGGTAACTCTAAAACTTGGGCCCTTCACATCCTTGTTTGCCCTTGACCCCAGAGAACCCATCTCCATGACCCACTTACAGAAGATGTGATTTGGGCCAAAAACTTGCTCATGTCTCAATCTCATTAGGGATGATGGAGGACAACAGACTGCGTTCTAATTGTACCAGAGAAAACAAGTCTACATATACTGAAAAAGATCCATTGTATATGGATGCCCAAAGTATGCAGGACTTTGTTTGACAGTCCCACATCAGAATTAGAGATGCCAATTTGAAAATAGCTGATATTGTAAGAATTCCAATGCCTGTCAGTTGATCAATGTGATAGCCCATGAGAAGAACCCTGGTACTCAATACTGGGGCAGCAAGGCAGGACTCTATTAGAAAACAGACTTCATGAAGTAAATCTAGAAAAAATTTGGATACAGACATTTACTGGAGTTCAAACATACCTTTTCAGGAAGAACTGAGGTTTTTCCTTAACTAAACTGACCTTGGAAACTGTTGGTGCAGAAACAATCATCAATTATTGGATGATCTTAAGGGTGTCCAATGGATACACAAACATATTTGGCGTAAACTTCATGTTCTTATTAAACAGGTCAACATTTGAAGTCCCACTGATTCCAGCATGGAGATTGAGTCCTAGTCAAGAGTCACTGCTATGAGTCACCAGTACCTTCCTGGAAAGGCCTCTATGTCATCCTTCTGACCACAACTATCACTCTGAGTGTTGACTGACATAATTGCAGCATTGATTCCCCATACTCACACTGACCAGCAGGAGGGAGATTCAGCCTCGAGAGATTCCCACCTGTCTCCCACTGATGGAGGCCTCCCTAAGCCTCAGGAACACCACAAAGACAGAGAAATAATAGTACAGTTCTTTCTGGTCATCAATGCATCCAGGACTGAGATAAGTGAGTCGTATAGATATAACCCTGTGTTGGGAGCGATGCGCTTAAAACCCTCTATTATTGATGTTAATATTATGGTTAGAGTTAAGTATGACTGGGTTCATGGAAAATCCCCAGCCAGCTGCAGAAGACTGACACAAATCTGGTGGTTGGGATGAATAATGATATGATAAAGTTGCCCAACTTGACAAACCTATAACCATTCTGAAAAACCAAAATTCTATTGACATCAGCTGACCACACAAATACTGTGTCCTTGGCCTGCATAAATGTTTCATATTTCCTCTCTCCCTCCCTCTGTTACCCATGGTATGGTATAAATTCAGCCTTGGGAAAATAATAAAATTGTCGCCTTGATCAGACTCTTGTCTTGGCATCCTTCTTTGTGTGTCTTGTTCCCCATTCTCTTCCAGGCATCCTCTGCACCCTCCTTGACAACCCTGTAACTTTTTGCATCAGCTTCAGAAAATCTCATGATGGGGACTTAAAGTTATGAGAGAAACGTGGGAATGAGAAACCAAATTTTGGGGGATCAAACTCAACCTCCAACATGCCAGTACCTAACTCCAGTTTCCAGGGTACCTTCCAACAAATCCTTAGCCTAGCTTCAGTTCCAAGGTATCCCCCAAAAATACAGGCATCCAGGTTATTCCCCCCAAAAATCCAGTGTCGAGCATTAGTTTCCAGGTTTATGCCAACAAATCTACATCTCCAGGTTACAAGACTGCCCCTGCCTAGCAACCAATTAGGAGGAAAACAGAAATTAAGTTTATAGTTTGGTAAATTACGCTAAAGGCCACACTAGCATCCCAATTAGATGCTGGCCAAGGTAGAGAGACTCACCCCCTCTTGCCATTTCACATAAAACCTTTTCAGATGCATGTTCAGGGCTTTGCTCCACCAGAACCATCCTGTAGGTTGGAGGTGAGTTAAGCTCAAGCTAAAGCTTATGGATAAAGACCCTAATGTGATTGCTGACTGCCTTTTAATGATTCACAAACACTTCCATGGTTCTACAGGTTCAAGAAGCCCCAAGCCCAGTTTCAAGCAAGTTTTTATAAGGGCAGGTAAACAAGCAAGTGATATTCAGCTTAGCACATATCTGATGGTGGGTGGGTAGTAATTATGGCATTTGCTCCCTTTAAAATGATTGACTGGTACTGGTTTTCAGGGAGTGATTTGGAAACTAGAGTTAGGTACAGGTTTAATAGGTGCGCAGACTTGTTGATTAGCAAGAGTTCAACCTTAGGTGAGATTCTCTAAGATGGAGCCGGAATCAAAGGTGTGGTTGGACTGGTTTCTCATTGTCCAAACTAAAGAGACTTAGCAGGCTGTATGTATACATTTGTTTGTTTTGATGTGTGTAATAATAAGGTTTGAGGAAGAATAGACTGTGAATAAGGGAGGCAGGGGAATGATAAAAGGAAGGAAAAATGATGTAAATATAATTAAATTAAATTAAACAGAAAAAAAACTAAAAAAAAATACTCTTCTTTCTCTTTTCTGTTATGGATATTTTCTTTACTTAAATTTCAAATGTTATCCCCTTTCCCGGTTTTCTCTCCAGAAACCCTCTCTTACATACCCCATCTCCTGATTCTATGAGGGTTCTCCTCAACCCACCCACCCACCACCCAGTCCACCCCTCCTCCCTGCCCTGGTATTCTTATAACCTGGGGCACCAAGCCTTCCCAGGACCAAGGGCTTCTCCTCTTATTGATACCCAACAAGGCCATCCTCTGCTACACATGCAGTTGAAGCCATGGACCGCTCCATGTGTACTCTTTGTCTGATGGTTTAGTCCATGGGAGCTCTGGGGTGTCCAGTTGGTTAATATTTTTGTTCTTCCTATGGGATTGGAAACCCCTTCAGCTCTTTCAGTACTTTCTCTAACTCCTCCATTGGGGACCCTGTGATCAGTCCAATGGTTGGCTGCAAGCAGCTGCCTCTGTATTTGTCAGGATCTGGCAGAATCTCTCAGGAGACAGCTATATCAAGCTCTTGTCAGCATGCACTTCTTGGAATCTGCAATAGTGTCTGGGTTTGGTGACTGTATATGGGATGAATCCCCAGGTGGGGCAGGCTCTGGATGACCTTTCCTTCAGTTTCTCCACACTTTTTCTCTGTATTTCCTTCTGTGAATATTTTGTTCGAAACCCAAGGATAACGAAAACTATTCTCAACTATAAATGAACTTCTAGGGGAAGCACCATCCCTGACCTCAAGCTGTATTACAGAGCAATAGTGCCAAATACTGTACAGTATTGGTACAGAGACAGGCAGATAGATCAATGGAATAGAACTGAAGACCCAGAAATGAACCCACACACCTATGGTCATTTGAGCTAAAACCATCCAGTGGAAAAAAGATAGCATTTTCAACAAGTGGTGCTGATTCAACTGGAGGACAGCATGTAGAAGAATGCAAATAGAACTAGTCTTATCTCCATGTTCAAACCTCAAGTCCAAATGGATCAAGGACCTCCACATAAAACCAGATAAACTGAAACTAATAGAATTGGAGGTGGGGAAGAGCTTTAAACACATGGGCCCAGGGGAAATTTTCCTAAACAGAACAACAAACACTTTTACTCTAAGATCAATAATAAACAAATGGGATATCATAAAATTGCAAAGCTTCTGTAAGGCAAAGGAAACTGTCATTAGGAAAAAAAATGGCAGCCAACAGATTGGGAAAATATCTTTACCAATCCTAAATCCCATAGAGGGCTAATATCCAATATATAGAAAGAACTCAAGAAAATAGACTTCAGAGAATCAAATTAAAATTTGGATACAGAGCTAAACAAAGAATTCTCAGCTGAGGAATATCAAATGGCTAAGAAGCACCTGAAGAAATGGTCAACATCCTTAGTCATCAGGGAAATGCAGGTCAAAAACAACCCTGAGATTCTACCTCACACCAGTCAGAATGGCTAAGATCAAAAGCTCAGGTGACAGCAGATGCTGGCGAGGATGTAGAGAAAAAGAACATTCCTCCATTGTTGGTAGGATTGCAAGATGATACAACCAGTCTGGAAATCAGTCTGGAAGTTCCTCAGAAAATTGGACACTCCACTAGCTGAGGACCCAGTTATACCTCTCCTGGGTATATACCCAAGAGATGCTCCAACACACAACAAAGACACATGCTCCACTATGTTCATAGCAACCTTATTTATAATAGCCAGAAGCTGGAAAGAACCCAGATGCTCTTCAACAGAGGAATGGATTCAAAAAAATGTGGTACATCTACAAAATGGAATGTTACTCAGCTATCAAAAATAGTGACTTCATAAAATTCATAGGCAAATGGATGGAACTAGACAATATCCTGAGTGAGGTCACCCAATCACAAAAGAACACATTATATGTACTCACTGATAAGTGGATATTAGCCCAAAATCTCGAAGTACCGAAGGTACAATTACAGACCACTCGAAGTTCAAGAAGAAGGAAGATCAAAGTGCAGATGTTTCATTCTTTCTTAGAAGGGGAAACAAATAACCTTTCTTTCTATGTAAGAAGAGTCTTTGCTGGAATCTTCTCAGTTGCTTGTAGTTTGCTGGCACTTATTGTGGTTCTTTGGATTCCAGGACAGGTTTCACTTGACATTCTCTTTGTTTTTCTGTCTTCATATAACCACGATTTTAGAGAAGTAGCTATATTGTATTAGGGGCTCCAACTACTCCATTGTGGGTTCATGTTAAATATTCATACTTTCATTGATTGTAATCACACATAAACCCACATTTTGGGGAGCTGGAAGTTTGGAAGTGACACAGTTCAATGTTGAAATTAACTACGACAGTGGTGATAGTCAAGATAGATGGGAATGTGATGAAATTTTGACCAATTATGTTTGCACAGTTGTTTCTAAGTGAAGTAATTATTTTTCCATTTTCAAAGACAAATAAATGACAAAAAACAAAGTGTGATTTTAAATTTAATAATTTATATGAAAGTATAAATTTTTAATATAGTACTTAATATTTTGACCATGTTCACCTACTTCATACTAAATTAAAAGATTCTTAAAACCATTCATTAAATGACAAAACCATAAAGCTTTTAATGAACAATGGAGAATACTTTTACTTGAAAATGTCTCAAATATCTTTAAAGGCCATCAAATATTTACACAGATTAAAAAAAGATAGTTTGATAATGTGTCTTGAGAAAGGATGACCCATTTCCCATCAACTCTCAGGGCATAGGAAAGACATCAGGGTTCTAGCAAGAGAGGAACTGCCCAAATGAAGACCTGAGATGTCTATTGCTGTATGTCTAGAGTCACCTGGGAAGGAAACCTCAGTAAATATGGTTGAGATTGAGTAGGCCTGGGGCATGCCAGAATAAGTATCTTGATTGTATTAATTAATACGAAGACCCATTTGAATTCTGGGGACTGATCCCTGGACAGGAGATCCAAGGCTGCGTAAGACAGAGAAAACTATCTCAGCACTAGTACTTATGCAGCCACTGTTCTCTACTCACCACAGCTGGAATGTGACAATCTGTGACAGGTTTCTCCTGTTGGTCTTCCCTAAAATGGTTAAATGTGTCTTGAAATGTGAGGTTAAAATAAACCCTTTCTTCCCAAATGGTTTTGATCTGAGTAATTTTTCAGAGCAACAAGAAAAGAAACTAAGACATTGTCAGTGTTTGCTATGAATGCTTTGTACTAGTTTTAAAGCAGATTTACTAAGATACAATTTACATTTCATCAAAAAGTGTGATTCGGTAACTTTTATTCAGAGTCATGCAAAATTTATAACATATTTTTCCGTTCCTATGAGGGAAATGTTTTATATGTAAAACATTCTGTGAGACCAATATTTTTAGATTCTATATAATGTGATATCATGATGTGTTCATTGTCTTCATCTCTATAGCTTATTCCATTGGCTATAGTTTTTGACGATACATTCTATTACATATGGCAGTATTTCTTCATTCATTTGGAGTGGGAGAGGATAATATTCCATTCCATAGGTATCAGATTTTTATCTAGTCACTATTGATGAACTCTTAGGTTAGTTATAGGTTTGAGTGTTTGTGAATAGTGCTGTAACAATGAGTCAATGAATACTATTCTCCTCCCTTCTCCCTTGCAGTATTTTTGAATAAATAGCCATCTGAGGGCTGGGAAACACATTGCTGTGGTATATCATTATGGGTATCATTATCGTTAATTTATTTAGTAATCTTCATGTTCTGCTCCTCACAGACTATACTAAATTATATAACTAAATAGGTCAGATAGGAGTTTCTCTCATTCTTGTCAAACTTTCATTTTTTTCCCCGCCAGGAACAGCTATTCTTATTCAGGTCAGTAAATGTCCTTTTGATTTGCACTTCCCTGATGACCACTGTTGTTGAACAGTTTTCAAATCCCTATTTGTCATTTGTATTCCTTCTTCTGAAAATTCTTTTCTTTTGGATTATATCTATAGAGCTATGGTTTTGGAAACATTTATAGTAACTTGTAGCTGGGTAAGTGAACTACAAACAACAGCTACATTGGAATTATAAATGGAATTTTATATACATCAATAAGCTTTTTTGATCTGAGCCATTCTGACAGGTGTAAGATACAATCTCAGAGTCATTTTTAATTGCATTTCCCTGATGACTAAGGACTTTGAACACTTCTTTAAGTGCTTCTCAGCCATTTGAAATTCCTCTATTGAGAATTTTCTTTTTAGCGCTCTAACCCATTTTTAATTGAGTTATTTTGGTTGTTTGTGTTTAACTTCTTAAGTTCTTTTAAAATTTTGGATATTAGCCCTCTGTCAGATGTAGAGTTGGTGAAGATCTTTTCCTAATCTATAGGCTGCTGTATTGTCCTACTGACAGTGTCCTTTGACTTACAGAAGCTTTTCAGTTTCTAGAGGTCCCATTAATCAATTGTTAATCTTATGACCTGAGCCACTGGTGTTATCTTCAGGAAATTTTCTCCTATACCAATGAATCAATGAATTCAAGGATATTTCTCACTTTCTCTTTTATGAAATTTTGAGTGTTGGGTTTTATATTGATGTCTGATATGCTTGGACTTGAGTTTTTTGCAGAGTGATAGTTAAGGGTCTATTTGCATTCTTCTACATGCAGACATTCAGTTAGACCAACACCATTGGTTGAAGATGTTTTCTTTTTTTCCATTGTTTTGTCTTCTTACTCAAAAATCAAATATCCATAGGTGCCTGGGTTTATTTCAGAGTCCTCCATTAGATTCCATTTACCAACTTGTCTGATCCTATACCAATACCACGCAATTTTATTACTATTGCTCTCTAGTACATTTTGAGGTGAGGAATGGTGATAATTCCAGAAGTTCTTTTATTGTTCAGGGATGTTTATATATCCTGTAGTTTTCTGTTTTGTTTTCTTTTTTCATATGAAGTTGAGAATTGCTCTGTCAATATCTGACAGAATTTTGTTGGAATTACATTGGGAATTATGCATTACATCTGTAAATTGCTTTTTGTAAAATGGTTATTTTCACTGTTAATCCTACCTATAAATGAGCATGCATATTGCTATATATTGTTTATTTTATGTTTAAGTATCCTTCCTTCTTCTGATATCTTCATCAATTTTTTTTTCAGTGGCTGGATGTTCTTGCCATATAGATCTTTCACTTGCTTTCATAGAGTTACACTGAGATATTTTCTATTATTGGTAGCTATTGTAAAGGGCATTGTTTCTCTAATTTCTTTCTTGTAGGTTTATCATATGTATAAAGAAGGGCTATTGCTTTTTATTAGTTAATTATGTATCCAGCTAGTTTGCAGAAGATGTTCATCAGCTCAAAAAGTTCTCTGGTAGGATTTTTCGGATCGCTAACATTTACAATGATTTCATACACAAAGATCATTATTTTGACTTCTTCCTTTCCAATTTGTATCCCCTTGATCTCCTTGTGTTGTTGTATTGCTCTAACTAAAACTTCGTGTAGAATAGAGAGAGAATAGGCAGCCTTGTCTTGCTCCTGATTTTAGTGGAATTGCTTTAATTTTGTCCCTATTTAATTGGGTGTTGTGTATTGACTAGCTGTATATGCTTATTTTAGCTTTAACTATGTGCTTTGTATCACTGATCTCTCTAAGGTTTTAGCATGAAGTGGTGTTGAATATTGTCAAAAGCTTCTTCAGTATCTATTGAGATGAACATGTGATTTTTTTCTTTCAGTTTGTTTCTGTGGTAGATTACGTTGATGGGTTTTTTTCAATATTGAATCATTCCTGCATCTCTGGGATCATCATGATGGATGATCTTTTTCTGGATTCCATTTGTAAGTATTGAGCATTTTTGCAAAAATATTCCTAAGAGAAATCAATCTGAAATTCTCTTTCTTTGCTGAGTCTTCCTGGGGTTTGGGTATCAGGGTGATTTTAGCTTCATAGAATGAGTTTAGTAGTGTTCCTTCTGTTTTTATTTTAGGGAATAGTTTTAAGAATATTGGTATTAGCTGTTCTTTGAAATTCTGTTAGAATTCTGCACTAAAACTATCTGGCCCTGGTTTTTTTTTTGTTTGTTTGTTTTTTTTTTGTTTTTTTGTTATTACTAATTTTATTTTTTACAATCCTGTCATTGCCGAACTCCTGGTTTGCCCTCCCACCATTTCTCATCCCATTTCTCCTTCCTTTTGTCTCAAAGAGGATGTCTCCACCATCCCACCTGGAGTCCCCACTCCCTGGGCCCTCAAGTTGCTAGAGGGTTAGGTGGGTCTTCTCCCACTGAGGTCAAATCAAACCGTCCTCTGCTGTGTATGTGTTAAGGACCTTGGACCAGCTTCTGTATGCTGCCTCCTTGGTGGCTCAGTGTCTGAGAAATCTCAGGGTTCCAGGTGAATGGAGACTGTTGGTCTTCCTATGTGGTTACCCTCCTCTTCAGCTTCTTCCAGCCTTTCCCTAATTCAATCACAGGGGTCCTGACTTCAGTTCAATGATTGGGTGTAAATATTTACATCAATTTCAATCAGCTGCTTATTGGGTCTTTCAGAGGACAGTTCCTATCCGTAAGCATGCCATAGCATCAGAAATAGTGTCAAGTCTCCTCCATTTTTGTCCCTAAATTTCTTTTATCCCTGGGTTTCTTTTGTTTGCTTGTTTGTTTGTTTTCTTTTGTTTTTGAGAAACTCGTAATGAGTGTGTCTGTTTCTTTAGGGGCTGTAGTGCCTGATCTTGACTTAATTTTTGGAAGAGGTATTTGTCTAGAAATTTGCCCCTTTCCTTAAGAATTTCCAGTTTTGTGGAGTTCAGGCTTTTGAAGTAAGACATAATGATTCTTTGAATTTCCCTTTTCATTTCTGATTTTGTTTACTTGAATACTGTCTCTATCTTTTGATTAGTTTGGCTAAGTGTTTGTCTATCTGGTTCACTTTATCAAAAACCAGCATTTGTTTTTGTTGATGTTTTTGTTTTGTTTATTTTGTTTTTAATTGATTGATTTCAGCACTGATTTTGATTATTTGCTGCCTTCTACTTCTCTTTAGTATTTGTCCTTCTCCATCTCCTTCATTTCCTTCTCTTCTTCTCCTTCTTATTATTCATTTTTCCAGAGATTTCATGTGTACTTTTAAGTTGCTTGTATGAGAACTTTCTTGTTCATGGAGGCACTTAGTGCTATAAAATTTCATCTTAGCCTTGCTTTCATTAATCCCATAAATTTGGGTATGTTGTGTTTTGATTTTCATTGAATTCTGCAAAGTTTTAAATTTTGTTTTTTCTTCCCTGACCCAGAGATCATTGTATAGAGTTGTTCAGTTCCCATGATTGCTTTAGATTTTTGTTGTTACTGTTGTTGTTGAAGCTCAGCTATAATCCATGATGCTTTGATATGATACGAGGAGTTATTTTAATTTTCTTTTATCTTTTGAGGTTTAGTTTGTGACAGAATATATGGTCCATTTCATAGAAGGATCCACAAGGTGCTGAGAAGAAAGTATATTCTTTTGTGTTTCTGTGAAATATTCAGTAAATATCTGTTAGATTCTTTGATTAATAATGCAGGTTAGTGTCATTATTTCTTTGACTAATTGTTTTCCAGATAGGGTGTCAATTGGTGAGAGTGGGTTTTGAGGTTTCACACTATTAATTTGTCAGTTTGGATGTGAAATGTAAGCTTTAGCAATGTTTCTTTTTTAAATGTGGGTACCCTTGTGGGCATAGTTTCTCTCTTGTATTTTGTTCCCTATGATTGCATCTATTTTCCCTGTTCTCTTCCCTAGCTTTTCCATCTCCAGGATTCCCTAAGTTTGTGTTTTCTTTATTGCTTCTATTTCTATTTTCAGGTCTTAAACAATTTTCTTTCTTTCTTTCTTTCACATACTTAAATTGTATTTTCATGTATTTCTTTGAGGGATTTGTTTCCTCCTTACAGCCTCTACTTGCTTGATTGTATTTACCTGCATTTACTTTAAGCTATTTATTAATTTCCTTTTTAAAGGCCTCTATCATCTTTATAAGATCGGATGCAATATCATTTTCTTGTGTTTAAGTTATGTTATGGTATCCAGGACTTGCTATAGTAGGATAGCTGTACCCTGAAGGTATCATTTTGCCCTGGCTTTTGTTGATTTTGTTCTTTCAAAGGTCTTTAGCCATCCTGATGACTTTGATCCTTGGTTGTTTCTGTTGTAATAGATATTGGGAGGTGGCCTAATCTCAATGATACTGAAGTGTCAGGCTGATGTTGGCTATCATTGAGTTTTATGGTTCTGGATCAGATAAAGGTATGTGGAGAAGTGGTGGCAGAATGGGTGTCTAGAGTGGATTGTCAACTGCTCAAGGTAGCTGGTTCTGCCCCAGAGGACTCATCAGTCAGGGAAGACGATTTCAGGAAGGGAATCTCACCAGTATGGTTCCAGATCAGCATATCTATTGAGGGTAGGAAAAGAGGTCATGGGTGAATGGGTATCTAGCGGGATTGCAGCCTATTCAGGGAAATTTGGGGTGTTGCAGAGGACTCAGTGGCGAGGAAGATGGCTTAAGCAAGGGTGTATTCTGCTTTCTATCCTTACTTTCATTTCCTTCATAGGGCTTTATATTCTAAATGTGTTATATCAACATGCTTTGCTAAAATAAAGTATTTTAAATTTTATTGTCTTGAATTGTAAAGTATTTCCATTCATCAATTTGTGCCTTGAAAACATTTTATATATTTACATTTTATATTATATTAAACTGTAGTTTTGCATTATATTGGAAAACATGTATTCTAATTCCAATAATCATTTTCTTTCATTGGTTACATAGGGATATTGATTTATTACATTTCTGGGAGGATATTTCTCAACCTTTAAATGAATCTTTGAAAATTATTTGGTTAAGAAAGTAGTCTTATAAATTCTTTACACACAAATATCATATATATCCAAAGTAAACATATGTATGGGAATATGGAACAGATCAAAGAATGTCCTTTTGAATCATTATTCATTAAACTAGTATATAAAAGTACTAAGCCTCTGTGTGTATACTTACATATGTATGTAAATATGTATTCATGTATACATATATGTAATATGCAGTATGAATAGGGTTATATGTTTAGGTCAAAGATGAGAGGCATAAATAATACCCACAGGATAGGCAAGAAAAGAGTGCTAGAAAAACCAAAGTAAATATATGAATTGTTTAATTTTAAATTTCACATATGCAACAGTTTTTTCAGTCTAAGTATTCCTCATTTGTTTTCCCAAGTAATATTTGATGCAAATAAAATATGTAGTATGAATATTATTCCATTTATAAATAATTAGGATGGTTAACATAAGGATGCTAAATGGTGGGAGCCTGAGTTCTAAATATTTATGTGTGAGGTTAAGCGGATCTGATTATAAATACCAATTACTAGGTATTAAGTATTAATTTAGTGTTCTTAAATTGGATGCATCAACATTAATTCATAATCATTTTAATTCACACATAAATGTTCATGCATAACAATGGTTTTGGATGAGTTTATGTATATCTATTTGTATATATATATACATACATATATATATATATATATATATATACACACACATGTGTATTGCACATTGCTGGCAGTGAGGGAGCTTTAGAAGTAAAGAATTTTGGTAGATGAAAGTTCTTTTATGCCCCAGATTTTTAATGTTTTAATAAATATTTACATAAATATTTACAATATATCAAATCAGGACTCATTGAGTAATATATAACAGTTTATTTCAAGACTCAGAAAACAATTAGCCTGGAATATCTTGTAATTCTGAAGTAACAAAATGATACATACACACACACACACACACACACACACACACAAACACACACACACACGGGGGGAGAGAGAGAGAGTGACTTTTGCTAAAAGAAAGCATAAAACAACTAAAAATAAAAAAAGCATAGAAATCACATCAGAGATTAAATTTTTCCATTTTGGGAGGAAATCTCATTAATATACAAGATATTCTAATGAGAGGTAAACAAACAGGACGATCTAAAGGAGGTGAAATATTGTATCCTGTAAGAGCACAGCCTAGACTCAGGAATTAAAATAAATTTAAAGGCCTCAGGAAGTTCCTGAAACTGACTATATACACTAGGTTTTTCCTTATCCATGTATATGGAAGGAAGCAGCAAGGATTGCAGGTAAAAAAAAAAAAAAACACAAAGAAAAAAAAGGAAGGAAGGAAGGAAAGAAGGAAGGAAGGAAGACCAAAAATTCTAGAAAATCTCAGATAAGTTAAATTGTCAGAAATGATCAACTACTCAAGCTGCCTGTAAGAAGCAGAGAGGAGCCTCATCAGCCTGGAAGATGTTCAGACAGACCACCTGAGATATGTACAAATAAAATTTTCTAATCTATTGAGCTTCCTGCAGGTTTCTAAACTTCACGGGTTGCCATCAATGATGGCTGTACTTTTGAATCATTTCTGCTCCTCTTAGTAACTTCTTATAAGTATACGCAATAAAACTCATTAGTTAACCAAGATGGAAATGTAAAGTATCTTACCTTGGTCTGTTATTGATTTCCTATCTGGAATAAGTGGAAATATGTGTACATTTTCTCATACACACACACATACACACCCCCCATGCCCCCACCCCACACATGCACACTCCTCAGAAGAGTTTCTGATGATCACAACATTTTGTCAAAATATAAATTTAGTTTGTGTTAAAACCTAAACTACAAAAGAAATATCTTTAAGTCCATGCTTATATAAATGAACAAAGAAGCAGATAAGTGGGAAAAAAAGACACTGTTTTTCAAGCATTAATTTCCCAAGTAGTTAAGGAATTTGGACATTCGTCCTTTTTCCACGCTAACTCGTCTCAAGGCTATGAGAGATGAGTTTTCCCATGTTTCAGTTCTTATCACTTTTCTCCATCATCAAAGCAAGCAATCATGCATTTAGGATCTGACACATTGAAATTTCAACCTTGCCTGGTTGATTTTTCTTTAGAATGGATTTTATGAAAAAAAATAAATCATTTGAGAAATGCAATTTTCCATGAACATATTTTCCTCAGTATTGGTCACAACATACCCAGACCAGGGGAGGAAGTTTTGGCAAGCAGTTGTAGACAGGGCTACCTGCTTCAAAGACATATGCTTTTGGGGGTCATTAGAAACAGTGTTGATTCTGGCTTGGACACTATTGGATTTCTTCTGCAAAACAGGATGAAAATATTCAGCAAAGCCTATTGGGGCAGACCTCTCAATCTATAACCCAAGCTCATGATGCTGACGCGAGACTATGTGAAATCTTGTTTTAAAATGCAAATAATAAAATGATGAAATAAAAGGTACCACTAACAAAAGCATGAATAATAAACTATTAGTTCATTTGTCAATATATGATTATCTGGAAGAGTGCACTTATGACTTCTATTTGCTGAGAGGAGGCATATTGGTTTTCTACCTTCATTATTATTTTCTTCATAAGGCTTTTATGGCAATTCAATACTAAATAAGAGGTCTCTAAAATCACTCTTTTAGATAAGCTCACACAAGAAAATTGTTTAGGCATGAAATAATGAAAAAATTATTATATTTAAAAATAGTTCCTGGTATGTAAGACCTTACTGTTTCACACTGGTGTCCTTTTAAGTATGTTCCATGGAGAAACAAGATGACTCAGCTTGAGCGTTATTCAATGGATGCTCATGTTGAAGGTGCTTCTGTTTTCCAGGAGGGAAGGCAAAAGAATTATACAGGAATAACATTAACACAAATGATTTGGCAAAATTTGGCTTTTCTCCTCTGAACCTGCTACTAACAATTGTTTATATACCTGTATTATTATACATGACACATAATACTTAAAACACATCTGTATTCACATGAGCTCATCGTCAGAAAACATACTTTTACTGTTACTCTCTTATGGTTACTGTATAGAAATAATTAATTAACATAATGATATATTTTTGTCCTCAAATATTTCTATAGCAGTGATCGTTGGAATGATCAACCACTTGGGTAATATAAATAAGGAAATATGGTCAGTTAAATTTGGGAGGACAGAAGATAAAAGTGACTCCGTGATATCTGGCATAGCAAAGGAGAAACTTCTTTTCCTTCTTGGTCCTATTTATTTTAATTATGTGAGCGTATGTTTAATTTCTTTTCCTCTCTGTTAGGAGGATCGGTTTGAGCTTTTTTTTTTCCAATTTTTTTTCTGTTTTTGTATCTGCAGTTTCCCCCACTTGTTTAATCACAATGTGCTTTGTTTAATATTTCAGGACTGTTTATCAAGACACCTTAATTTGATTGTTTCCTTTCAAATTTGTCTTCACCAGGTGTTTCTTGACTGGAACACATTTCCCACATGATAAAATTACAGGTCTAATTAATGCCTTTAAGGACATTGGTGCACAATTCACACCTAATTTTCTGCAGGGGGCATATTTAGGTGTTTAACTAGGTGGAACTCTGTACTGAGGATCTCATTTGCATACAAAGCCCCTTTTGTTGTCTGTAAACACTCCACAACAGAAACAAAGAGCATATGCACTTTCTTTGGTTTTGCTGTGTATTAGCAAGCAGAGAAAAACAGAAAGTAGATATATCTGAGGCACATTTTATCAAAGCAGAAACAAAAATCCTATTAGATTATGTATTGAGATATGAAGTAAATGTCTTTATAAAATGATGAGAATACGACCCAATGTTTGAAAAAAACGAAGGGAGGGGATCCGGAATAAACATTGCAAAATATGTACAAGCTTTGAAAAAGTGCATCTGAGATGTATCCAGAGGATCAGTATGAAAATGTGGCCTCACATGAAGCACCAAAAGAAAATTTAAGTGACCAGCGATGCAAACTGGCTGAATGCTGTCCAGAACACAAAGTTCACTCTTTTGAATTCTTAAGCTTGTAAGATCTGGATGAGGGAATCTTTTTAGGATTTTCAATCATGTTCCATGTCAGTTTTAATCTCCTCTGAGACCTTTATGTTATAGACACCTTAATATTCCCAGTAAAGTACTGGATTCATGGTTAAGATGTTGATCCTCTTAAAAGTGATTTCCTAAGAGCTATGCATAAAAACTAAAGATGTTTTAGGGCCATTTCTCTGATGAGACACAAATACAAATCTTATCAGTCTTTTAATATGAACAAGTTTTTTTTTCTGACAGTTATAAAAATGTTAGAATGGAAAAAAAATAGAATGCTATAGACAAAGTTTAGGAGACCAAAATACCTTATTAAACAATGTTGAGCTAGGGAACAGAGGCTAGAGTATATGTCAAAGGCTCAAGTACATCGGCATAAGAGGTCATCTCTTCGGCTAATTAGCATTACCCTACAGAAAGCAAAATACATGTCCTAGGTCTTAATTCTTCGCTGAGAAAGTGCTTTAAGAATTTGGGGCCAGACACAGAGTTAAGGCAGATTCTCCTGTCCCTCCAAAATTGAAGAATATAGACTGTCCTCCCTGCACTGATGCCTTCTCAACAGGCAACTCTCGGAAACTTTCCATGCTTGTAAATTTGTCATGAAGCCTTTAAAAGACTTACATTTCAAAAAAGCAAAGAAGAAAATGACAATGCCCAGTAAATGCCTGGAGAACAGTAATATTAAGGCCTAGAAAAAGAGAAATGCCTGTAAAAGGTTAATCAAGCTGAAGGAAATGTTGAGAATTTATTTTTATTTTTATTTTTATTAGATATATTTCTTTACTTACATTTCAAATGTTATTGTCTTTCCCGGTTTCCTGTCCATAAGCCCCCTATCCCCTCCCCTTCTATAAGGGTGTTCCCCTCCCCATCCCCCCCCTTACTGCCCCACCCCCTGACATTCTCAGGCACTGGTGGTCCAACCTTGGCAGGACCAAGGGTTTCCCCTTCTACTGGTGTCCCAACAAGGCTATTCTCTGCTACACATGCAGTTGGAGCCTTGGGTCAGTCCATGCAGAGTCTATCAGTAGTGGTTTAGTTCCTGGAAGCTCTGGTTGGTTGGCATGGTTGTTGTTATAGAGTTGCAAGCTCCTTCAGCTCTTTCAATCCTTCCTCTAATTCCCTGCCAGGGGCTCCTGTTCTCAAAATTGGACACATGTGGGGCAGGCTCTGAATGGCCATTCCTTCAGTCGCTGCTCTAAACTTTGCCTCCATATCACCTCCTACAGATATTTTTTCCCCTTTTAAGAAGGGGTAGGAGCATCCGCAGTTTGGTCATCCTTCTCGAGCTTCCTGTGGTCTGTGGATTGCATCTTGGGTAATTCGAACTTTTGGGCTAATCTCCACTTCTTAATGAGTGCATACCAAGAGTGTTTTTCTGTGATTGGGTTATCTCACTCAGGATGATATTTTCTAATTCATTCCATTTGCCTATGAATTTCATGAAGTCATTGTTTTTGATAGCTGAGTAGTACTCCATTGTGTAGATGTACCACATTTCTTAATCTATTCCTCTTTTAAGGGCATCTGGGTTCTTTCCAGCTTCTGGCTATTATAAATAAGGCTGCTATGAACATAGTGGAGCACGTGTCTTTGTTATATGTTGGGGCATCTTTTATGTATATGCTCAGGAGAGTTATAGCTGGGTCCTCAGGTAGTGGAATGTCCAATTTTCTGAGGAACCTCCGGTCTAATTTCCAGAGTGGTTGTACGAGTTTGCAATCCCACCAACAAAGGAGGAGTGTTCCTTTTTCTCCACATCTTCACCAGCATCTGTTGTCCTATGAGTTTTTATCTAAGCCATTCTGACTCGTGTAAGGTGGAATCTCATGGTTGTTTTGATTTGCATTTCCCTGATGACTAAGGATGTTGAACATTTCTTAAGGTGCTTCTCAGCCATTCTATATTCCTCAACTGAGAATGTTTTGTTTAGCTCTTAGTCAATAGAAAAGTACAATTCTCAAGACATCCAATGAGTCTATTTCATCTACAAACATTTCATTCTAAAGTCCCTGAATTTCCTTACGTGCTAGTGCTAGTATCTCCTTTTTCTTCTCTTAATTTTAATTTCAAAAGTCTATAGTCATTGTGTGTGTGAGAGTGTGTGTGTGTGTGTGTGTGTGTGTATGTGTGTACTGTTTTGTACTATCATACATTGAACCTATGGCTTCCATACTCTTGTACTAGCTTTTTCTGTCAGTGTTTAAATAATGTCTACCTATGTGGCATATTATGTAAGTATTACACGAGGTGAGGAAGATACAAATTTATAATCTAAATTTAAAGTGGTTGTCATGCAGACCAGAATTTTGGAGTAATGTAGATTATAGCCTTGTGACATTTGTTTCCTCCCTTAGAGCGCCTATATATCAGTCTAAAGATTTTTCAGTAGCTCTAGTTTACAGAAGATTGCGATGAGATGATGTTACATTCGAATCCTATTTTTTATACAGAATGTGTGAGACCGAGTAAAAATGAAATTATTTATAATTCCAAGTAGCAAAAATAGTCCTTTAAATTAAATATAAATCCCTTTTCACAAAAGGCAGTTGTGTGCAGCAGTATAGGACTTGGACACTGGAGTTACGCTTTATCAAATGCAAATTTTCCATTTGGGACTTTTTGTGAGGTTTTATAAAAGATATCAGTACTATCCTAGTGTATATGGTTGAAAGATTATTATTATTGTACAGTGTATTATAATTGTAATAGCTTCTCTTTTTTTCTAGATAACATTTGAGAGTTGAGTGTATATCATACAACCAGGAATTGCTTAATGTGGGATAAATTCTGAAATGTGCCTCATCATATAATTTCATCATTATTTTGAGGATATCCTTACAGAGACAAAGACAGTTAATATAGTCTTTGGGTGCCATAGTTTTATATATATAAATTATTGAATGATATTAGTATATGACATGTGATGCCACATTATTCCTCTTATTCATGCAAAAATTTGGATTTGGGTTTTGTTTTAATAGATTGTATGGTACAATGCAAACAGACATATAAGAAGGGGAACATTTTGAAGTCTTCATATCACTTGCTTTTAATATATTCCCTGCCTCTATCAATAACCTTCTGTTAATTGATAAATGTAGCCTTCTAGAACTTTGTATTAGTTAGGGTTTCATTGCTGTAAAGAGACGCTATCACAAAGGCAACTCATATAAAGATAAATATGTCTTGGGGCTGGATTACAGTTTCATAGTTTCAGTCTACCATTATCATGGCAAGGAGCATGGTATTGTGAAGGCAGACATGATGTTGGAACTACTGGGAATTCTAAATCTTCAACCCAAGCTAGCCAAAAGGATTCCCCAGGCATCCTAAAGAAGCCAGCCTACTCTGTCATACACTTCCTCCATCAAGGCCATAGCTATTACAAGGACACATCTGCTTATAGTGCCATTTACTGTGAGTCAAGCAAACACCTGAGCCTATAAGGGTCAAACCTATTCAAACCACCAAAAACTTCTTTAGGAAAATGCGAAATAAATATTTATTTCTAGTCTCTCTTATTCTTGAACAATAATAATGAAATTTGTGCATATTCAGAGTTATTTCCAAAACTACCTTTTACACCTCATCATACACGATGAATATTGCCTGCATAAGCTCTGCTCTAAATTATTTCACCACTTTAGGATAGATGGGTGGATAGTGGGATAGTAAATCTATCTCTAATTTCTTAGTATTATAAATAATGTAGCAACAAATAGTACTGTATATATGTATCAAACACAACTGGATACTTGTAATATCCTGTCTGGTACTTTTAGAGTCTATCTTCCTTTGTGCATAGTTCATCTTACAATTTTGCCTTTCTGTTTTTCTTTTCAATTATTTTCCAAAAGAAAAATGTTTTCCTCTTTTGATAGATAGCCGCATCTCTCCTGAATGCTTATACTTCATTAATAACTGACTTTTTTGGTGGTGATTTACCAATGTGTTTTCTGTTTTATTTTATTTTATAATGTTAGAAATTGGCATGTGCAATATTATTAAATAAATTAAACTTTGTTGGAAGTTTTGCATTTATTCTGTAGTATTTTGAGTATGACAGTGCAGAGATAGTTTACTTTGCTATTTTTTTTTTTAGTATATCAAGCTTTCATCTGGTACTCTATACTAATATAAACTTACACTAAGAGGAAGAATGAAAATAGACTCTGTCGGCTTTTAGTCAGGCCTCTCTCTCTTTTTTGTTACAGTAACACTCTTCATTCTTCACAGTTGTTGTGTGTGAACATATGACTTTACTTAACACTTAGGATCTTTTGTGCATTAGGAAACCTTCCAGTATTAATCATAACTTAGATCAGTTTTCAGGATAGCATGGAAAATATCTTCTCTTCATTAAATACTCATTTTAAAGAAACTCCTTTCTTCTCTGAATGAGATCTTTGGCCCTCAATTTTACTACCTCAATTGTCTTTTCTTTGGTTGCCTCAGAAGTTTGAAACTGCTAGATGTCTGTACAAATGAAGGTCTACAAATGAGCTGATAGCTAATGAAAAGTCTCTATATCATCTAAAAAGTCATGACAAGCTTTAGAGATCAGCTTTTTTGTGAAGTAATAAAGGAGTCACTAGTGACAAGGAAGATGGAGATAGAGATAGGAAGGGAAATATATCAAGTGCTCAAGGAGAGAATATGTTTGAAAGAAAATTAAGATTTTTCTTCCATACTATCTATACTTATAAGAGATGTATAAATACTTGTTAAAGAAAATCTATTTGGCAAATCAAATTTTACCCTATATTTAGAGAATTCTTTAGAAATCCCTTTAGAAAAATCATTTTAATTATTTTCCAAAGCTTTATGTTAGAAATTTATTATACTGTATGTTTCTCTTGTGGATATTGGTTATAAATGGTCCCTAATCCATCATAATATGGGCATAGTTTGTTTAAAACTAATAGTTGTTTGTGTTAAGGGTTTGCGGGGTACCTAAAGCCGTCTATCTTATACATATATTGTACCAAATACACATGCTTGTCTTGTAGCCTCATCCTAATTACCAGGTTAAGAGGAAAGTAAAGGAGAGGCCATTTTTATTAGGTGAATAAAAATAGTTTAAATGTTTTGTGGAAACTGATTCACACTGCCATGGACTCTTAATTTCAAAATTCAAGCTTTCTTGGGAATATGTGTTCATTATGAGAAGGGTCCAAGACTGCTGATCTTAATCTTCCTATCTCTGTAACTCTTCAACACAGTTTCTTCTATGATTGTAACCCTTAACCGTAAAATTATTTTTGTTTCTAATTCATAACTATAATTTTGCTGTTGTTACAAATTGTTATTAAGTATCAGTGTTTTCTGATGGTATTGTGACCCCTATAAAAGACTTCTTCGACCACCAAAAGGATTATAACACATAGAATCAGAATGGTCTAGAAATTGTATGTTTTCGACCAATAAGAAACACAAGTTCTATTTTATATCCTATCTAATGAAGAACACATAAGGTTTACAAAAGTTAAATAGCAAAATTCAGATAGAGAGTTATAAGACTGCAGAAACACTGGTACAAAAATGAAATCAGCATACTTTTCAACATTTGTAAAATGTATATGCCCTTATGTGAGGACCATTGTCAGATACTCAACTTTTGAAATGGGCATTAGAAAGTTATTCCTAATGTCTCTATCCCTCATCTGTAGCTCTGCTTAGACTTCTTTAATTGACAATGAGTCCTGTCTTTCCCGATCACTCTTCTGTAGCATTATTTTAGACAGCCATCACTGACTTACTACAGCAACATTCCAGGATGCCTTTGTCCTACCTGAGTACCATGCTTAGCTCAGCCAATTCAGTGCCATAAATGATTCCATAATGCTGGATTTATTGTGTCCCATCCCAGTCTCAGACATGAAACCTAAATATTTTGAATGACAAAATGGCCACACATCTCTCATTCTCAGTTGCAGGAAGAAAAGGAAATCTTGTGTAAAGTGACTAGAGATCAGGGCAGTTCTAAACTTCAGATTTAAAGGTCTCTGTCTTACACACACACACACACACACACACACACACACACACACACACACACACACACTTGTCACTGATTTCTCAAACAGAAAAGATATCTAACAAATTTATTCACAGGGAAATACTATTAACACTGTTCTTACTCATTCCTGGAACATTTCTTTATTTTTACCGACCCATAGAAAAACATTAATTCATACACAGAAAGTCATTTCAAAACATAGCCCCTCAAGCATTGTGGGATGGAGCTGGATAGGTATTTTAAAGGTTGAGTCTTGGCCCTTCAGAGAGTGCTGCTTTTATATTTTCTACATGCTGTGAAAGGCACTGGTGTTACAGAAACTGCTATAAAATTCACCGTGGCTGAAACATGCAAATCAGCAGAGAATGTTTGCTGGAGGGTAAGTCATAGCAATGCCATTGAAATAGCCTGGTATGCATATCTCATCAGTGACATCTTGAGCTCTGTTAATCAATTCCTATTTGAGATAAATGCATCTGCTTGTATATCCAAAAGCTGGATTCACGGAACCGTGACTAAGATATTTCATAGATGCTCCCCAAGGACTTTAAAAGACACAATGATAGGAAATTTACTAAATCCATACTGCTAACCTAAGGAAAAGGTTAAGCAAAATTCAGAGGCTTCTTGATTCCCCTGCACAGCCTGCAAATTTTAACAGTGTTCTAAATTTGTCCACTAATTCCTGAAGATGTGATTCATAGCCGTGATGTCTGCGTTAGAGCAATAAGTGGTGATAATTTCAGGCTTTGAAAAGTAATATATCTCAGAATTGCATCCTCTGCTTGAACAGTTCCTTCTAAATATTTTAGAAGCAGTGATTCTCTGCTAAAAGAAAAGCTGAACAAAAACTATCTGACAAACAATGTCGACAGTGAGTTTTGTTTTTTTTTTAATTTAGTAGGAGGCACTATAGAATGCAGATTACAATTATATTCAGAACTCTGAGGGGCTGCTGATGACATCTTCACTTCAACTTCTTCCTCTCCTAAATCATCGATAATAGAAGCCGCAGGCATTGTGAAGTAAACCCTGAAGCTCGCTGCACACAGACTCTAAGGGTATCATTTTTACAGTTCAGTTAACAAGAGACATGAAACTCACGCCATTATTTGACTTGCTTAAAAAGTACCTTTTCATGTTTTAAATTCTCCTGTCCCATATATTTGCAATCATTTGGCCCTTAGCATTCTCCTTGAAACTGTCCTCCTCTTCCCATTTCTCCTCTTGTTCCCGTTGACATTTTTTACTCTATAGCTCCTAGCTATCCCTCAACCACAAAGGTAGTTGAAGCAACATCCAAAAATACCAGCTCCCAGGAGCTGTTAGTTCTGTGCTTAGAGTATAAAACGGGTCTCAAGCCTGGGTAATAACTGAATTCATGAATCTCAATTCCCAGATGACATTAATAGCAGCGTGGAGCAGGAAGCAGAGTTATGTTAATTTCTGCAGGTAATGCGCGAAAGCAGATAGGGAATGCTTGAAAGGTCAACATCTGCTGTCATGCACGAGTGTCGCAAAATGTGATTGGCCAGTAAATGTCAACACCATGTTCTAAAATCTACATGCCACCCTTTCAATTTAATCTTAGCTTGCAGCCTAGCTAACAATCATGCAGCATGTTTCAAAAGCCCTTGAATTCTAAAATGGAATTGTATGATTGCATTCCCATGGCAATAAGACACCTGTAAATTACAAACGTGTCATTTAATCAGCATAAATGTAGGGAGTTTGTGCAGCCACTGTGAATTTTTTTCCCTATCTATTTTCAAGGGAGGCTGAAGACCTCTTAATGATTATATACCATACTGCAGGTCGAACTGTTGCCATGGTATTATGCTCTTTTTTTTAAGAGTGACTAGAATGCAGAGCAGATAATGAATCTAATTGATTGTCCTCTGCACCGCAGAGATACGGTTTATTTTTCTTCCCTTTGTTTTCCTTCTCCTTTCAATCCAGATTATATTCAAAGATATATATTAGTACAGTGGCAAGAATGACTGTCATATAGAACAACCTTCACCTTATAAAAATGAACACATATAAAATGATCCGCCTTGAAAAATGTCTGTAGCACAAAGGATGTGCATAAAAATCAGAGGCAAAAAAAAAAAATCACATTCACCAGAGACTGTCAGACATATTGATGAAGAGGGAAACATTTAGTTATTCCAAAAATAAGAGAATAGTCTACAGATTCATAGCACACTGCGGTATCCAATCTCACCTTGCCACCAATGTTCGCATCCCATACATCAGCCACACATTTGATAAGTACCTGGGGTCAGCATCACTGGTAATTATTATTAACATGTCTTTACCAACTGAAAGGCATTTATAGTCTAAATCATTTTATTTAGGTGCTAAAAGGATGCCTGTACTGTGAAGAGTGAAGCTACTCTTTCTGAAGCCTTAAGTTGAGCTTCTGATACCGAGTAAGTATCGCCAAGCCACTCATAACTACAGCTCCGGGAAGGACTCCACATCCGTGAGCGTAGCAGCACGTATTTTCACAAAGCCAAACACAGACATTTAGTTAAAAATGAAAAACAAAACAAAAATTTCCAGAGGCAATGAAATATTTGACTTTTATTTTGATAGTCTGCCTAAATTGACAAAAAATTAGAACTTAACAGAAACATTTTAGCTTTTGTTTATTACCACATGGGCAGGATTCCATGAATTTTCCTACATAGCCCATTTACATTTGTAGTATGGAATTGTTAGAAACACAGCCCTGAAGAACTTTCTGCTAAAAATTTCTAAGATAAAATCCTCAAATGTATGTATGCAGTCATTAAAGTGACTTGTACTACATCATAGAGTTGGTCAAGTAGCGTGGCTAGAGCTCACCTTGCCTGACCTTTTCTTCCCTGTTCTTACCATGTCTCAACTTTTGAGTGATATTTTTCATAACACAACCTAAGAGTAATTGCATAAACTTAAAAAGTGGAGTCTTTCTCCCCCCTCAAAAGGTATAGGTACAGATAAATCTATTTAGTTTCTATTTATAATCTATAATTTACATAACAACATGAACATGTACTCGTATTTAATATGTTAAATACACCTGTTCCCAAAAGTTTGTATATAAAACATTTAACTATAAAAAGAAATAAACAAGGTTATGCGTGACTGTGTAGGGACAGCCTTGAAATTAATCCTTAGTGCATATATATATATATATAGTATTATATTCAGCTGCAAAGAAAAATGAAATTACAGCACTTACAGTAGAAATCATGCTATGCTAAATAAGTCAAATTCCATGTTTACATTTATGTGTGAGTCCTAAAATTATATATCTATGTATAAAAAATTTGTATTTATATATGGGCATATAAGACACAAATCTTGAGAGGAGAGCAAAAGAATGCACAAAAAGGGAGGAAAATGGAATACAAGAACACCGAAAAAATAACTAGATCAGGAAAAGGGACCAGAGGGGAATGAATGTGAACAAAGTATGACGATATTAAAATGAAACCCATAGCTCTCTGCACAAATCTAAGAAATTAATTTTAAGAGAAGAAACAACCCTAAAGACTCTTGCTGCCCTTGATAGCTCTCCTGACATCCACCTCCCCACTACAATCCCAATAATCGAGACAAGTACTAGGTAAAATAAAGCAGACAATCTGTATAAATTTTGCTTTCCTATTCCCCTCTCCCTGGATTGTGATGCAGATCAAATTTAGGGCTTCAGGTATGGTGGTTAAATTTCTACTCACTACATTACAAACACAACCTTCCACTAATGTTCCAAGCACCCACCATTCTTCCTGAGACTCTCCACGTCTTCCTCCCCACTGCCTTGCTGCCTTCTCCTCATGCCTACTCCTACCCACTTAAATTCCTTTGCCATGCCTTCTTTCAACCCATTTATTTTTCTTTGTGTTGCATCTTTCTCCTATCTGCCTGAGTTCTTTTCCCTGTTCATGTTTCTGTAACTCACCTGAAGTGTGCTTTTTCAAAAGACTCGTGTCCTTTCCTATTCTTCTATTCCAGTTTCCTTGCGACTTTGGGGGAAAATTTGTCCCTACAAATAGTAAAAATTCATCTGCCTTAGAGGAATACAGGGAAATCTGCATCCATAAAAAAAGCAATATTTCATGCTCCTGCATATAGTGCCACAGCTAAAAAAGTAGGCAGGGAGTAGAATTTTTAAAGCAAAAAATACTTTTAGGGACTCATATCATACATGGCAACTAATTTTTTTTCCTACACAGCCTATTGACTACTGTAATGAAACACTGTCTAAGGACACTAAGACTAGATATACTTGAGAGTGAGAGCAGTATCTCATCCAGGATAGAGGAACTAGTTTCATATATTTTTATATGAGGGTATGGGCATTTAGAGTAGTACCAATCGAACTTATAGCAAATTGAGTTCTTTTTTTTTTTTAAATAAAATTGTCCTCTTGAAATACACATTTAGGATAAAGACAATGGCACCAAAGCTGAGTTGATCTAGGTTACTTCTGTTAAATGTTTAAGAAAAACGTCAAACATCACAATCTGCCCTGGAGACTTTCTTATTTAAATATTTCAATAGAGCACTAAACTTATTTTATGAGCTAAATTAGAATATGGTCACATTTTTACTAATAAAATATCATTTATGACTGCAGACCTCAATCCTCCTTCTCTCTGTCTCTCTGTCTCTCTGTTTCTCTGTCTCTGTCTCTGTCTCTGTCTCTCTCATTCTCTCTAGCCTACACATACACACACATAGTTAGGTTTATATATCACAAACCTAACTATAACAGAACACTGATCCCCAATTAAATGTTCAGTATGCAATTTGCTGCAGTTTTGAATATTCTGCCTTTGAGAAACAGTTTCTGGAAAACTTCCCCATTCCTCTCCTGAAAAGAAGATCGAATGGGTCCCCTAACTATTGGTGATAAGAAGGAGAAGATAAACCATAGAAGTCATTCTTGCCTTTAGGGATTCACCTGGCAAATTGCTACTTAAAGAGTCCTGTCAATAAGTTAACTTCTTTACTGTCGGGAGCAATTCTCCCCTGCCGGGAAGATGGACAAGATGACCTAATAGATCTTTTCTCATCTCAAGATTCAGTTTCTTGTGAAGAAGTGTGCTGGAGCACAGAAATAGTGTTTAAGAGTTTTCTACAAAATTCAAATATTTTTAATATTTGTATTTTATGTTATATTTTGGTGAACAGTCATAGACTCTGAAAATAATCATTTTCTCATGCTTCCTGACATAATTGTTTATGTTTAAAATAATAATGATTAATATGTATTTCAAGACTTAATAATACGAAGTGGAACCTTCTTCTAGGTACATTTTTCCATCTTAATATCTGTGTTATTTCAAACAAAAGCCTTCCATCTTTCCATTGCCCATCTGTTAGTCACTGGATAGGTATGACAGAACAGTTGGTTGTTTTATCTCCTCCTGCTCACTACTTGTGTTACCTTACTTTCTATTTACCTTAATATTGGAAAAATTAAAGGTGCATACATCGTGGTATTATAGTTAGAATCATATATATACGTGTGTGTTTGTGTGTGTTGTGTTTGTGTGTGTGTATTTAAGACAATTGCTCATGTCAAGTACTGTGTCTGCTAATGTTAATGTATGAAGTTAATTGTTGTGGTAATGCTTTTAAAATATTTTAATTTTAAAAGTACTATTATATACTCTGAAAGCAAATCTTATATCCATAGGTAAATATAGATTCTGCTTCTCATCAAAGAAACCTCTCTTTATAGCAAACAGAGGCCATCACAGAAAACAACTGGACAAAATGCAGATATCAATGAAGCCTAGAAAGAACATCCTCAATGAATACATCTATATATCAGCTTCTATGTCTTTGGCTTGGGAAATACTCAAGAAGAGGAAGAAGAAAAATCTTAAGCTCTAGAACTCCACAGTGAAAATAGATCTAGGAAGTCTACAATGATGCAATATCTTTCCAAGAAATGACGCATAAACTGGACCAGAAGAACAATGACAATATCAATAAGCATACTAAAACAGTAGGAGAGGATTTTTGCAAGAATCTACCCTAAAAATTATAGTCACTTAATTACTACTGATAGAATGAGGATTAGCTTCCCAAGGAATAAGATCCCTTCTTGTTTGTGGCAGCCTTGCAATCATATAAACACAAATGATAATGACTCAGTGGAGAGTGTGTGTGTGTGTGTGTGTGTGTGTGTGTGTGTGTGTGTGTGTGTGTGTAACAATAAAAAGAAAAAAGATCTTATTAATCTGAGAATGGAGACTAGATGAAGAGTTTGAGGGACAATAGTTGGCAGGGCTTGGGAAAAGGAAAGTAAAGAAAGTGAATGATATAATCCTTTTTTAAATTAAAGACATTCAAAATAAAAAAAACAATAGTCATTTTAAGAAGCTGCAGGATTCCATATGTTGTATTCTGTTGCTATCCTTGATAATTTGGAAGAAGAAGAGAGCAGAGAAGAGGGAGATGGAACCTGTAAAGACTACCTCCAGCAGATGGGCACCGCCCCTGGTCAAGAGATGGGGTCACACACTCATCTCATAGCTTTTAACCCAAAATGTTCTAGTGCAAAGAAAGAACAAAGACAAAAAATGGAGCAGAGACTGAAGGAAGGGCCAACCTGGGACTGGTCCACCTGGGGATCCATCCTGTTTGCAGACACCAAACCCAATACTGTTGCTGTGGTCAAGAGGCACTTGATGACAGGAACCTGATATGGCTGCTCTTTGAGAGGTCCAGCCAGCAACTGACCAATGCAGATGTGGACGCTTGAAGACTTAGCTCAGGGACCCGGTGGGGGAGCTGGCAGAAGAACTGGAGGAGCAGAGGGAAATTGTAACCCCATAGGAAGAACAACATTGGCTTACAGGACTACCCAGAGCTCCCAGAGACTAGAGCACCAACCAAGAAGTGTACAGAGTGGAATCCATGGCTTCAGAAACACATATAGCAGAGGATGGCCTTGCCTAACAACAAAGGGAGGGGACGACCTTGGCCCTCTGGAGGTTTGATGTCCCAGCTTACAAGGATACGGGGATGCTGGAGGGGTGGGGTGAGAGAGGGTGGGTAGGTGATGGGGAGTATCCTCATAAAGGCAAAGATGAGGGGGAAGGGACGGATGTGGGTTGGGGGTTTGTGGAGGGGTAACCGAAAAGTGGGATATCATTTGAGATGTAAACGAATGGAATGATTAATGAAAAAAGGAAATAAATAGAAAAGTTACCAAGTCACAGAAGATTTGGTGACTTTAAACAGTAAAGTTATGTGACATATGTGAATGAAGTGTGTTCTTGTGATTTCAAGGTCATAATTGAAGGAATTTCTAGGATGGAGCTTTGTTACATTGCTATATTATCTGCAATGATGCACAAACCTTTTCAAGGGTCAAGAACTTCAATTAAGTTGACCACCAGCACTAAACTCTTATTTCATTGTGCAGTGCCCTTACTGGCTCTAACAAGAATGTGACTTCCACAGCTCAGAGCTCACACGTCTGCAATACACAAGTTATTCATATCTTTGTGCTTAGAATCTGAGCAGCTCATGATCTAGAATACAAATTGCTTATGAATTGTAATGGTAGGCAATTCCTTATTCCTGGAAATTCTTTTCATCTAGCAAGATACTTGATATGGAACAGGCTTCCAGTAAATATTTTTTCAATGTTTGTTGAGTGAAGAAGCAAATGCTGTACTTTAAAATTGATTTTCTAAACTTCTTCATCCCCAGTCTTCAAATGACAATGGCAAAGTACCTTTTCCTCACACAGTTTTTTTTTTATTGAAACCAGCTTAAACTGGTAGAATCGAGTCACTAAGAATTTTTCAATAATGTATTTATTCATTTATTTATTCACTTTACATCCTGATCACAGCTCTATCTCTTCTCTTCCAAAGTCTACCCTTACAAATCACCTTTTCCATTATTGGGGAAATTCTTCTTGGGTATCAACCTTCCTTGGGACATGTAGTCCTAGCAGGACCAAGAACACCATCTCCCACTGAGGCCCACCTAAGAAATTTTCATAGCATACCGAGAACAGCTTTTCAAATATTTCGACTTCCAGAGATTCAATATAAAGAGACATTTTCAGTGTGTAAAACAGTGTCATGTTGTTGCCAAATAATTTAGTGCTATAAAATCTGTTACTGAAATGGCAGAATCAGAGACTTGGGTACTAAGGACAAAGTCAAACTCTTATTCAATGTGTTTCATGGTGTGTGACATGTAGGAGATACATAAGCTATATTTCTCCTGCATTGCCTGCACTAATAATAACAAGGAGTTTTCCTAGAGACAGAGTAATAACCTCACACATGCCTGATGGGGACAGCTTTGAAGGATACTGCATATCCTTCTTTCCAAACTTTTCACTGACTCTTTCAAATCCCTGTACCCTTTTTATGTTTGTTAAAAGGTACACAATTACAAATTTGGCATCAAATGTTTTTCTCATATTTTCCCCATTGCCTCTGATCAACTCAACTCAATATCCAAATCAACAGTGCAAAGAAAACTAGCAGGTTTCTCAGTTTAGTGACCTTTCTTCTCCAAACTGCATTTCTCTTTCTGGAAACACCTTGCTTTGATACCGTTTTGTTATCATCGGAAGAGGAATTCTTAAAATGACCTTATTATTAATTCTCTTCAACTCTCCATCTTTTCCCCCATCCTCGCTACATCCCTCTCTGTTCCTCCTCAATGTTAACCACAGCAGAAGTGGGACATCTGCTCACAAAAACATTTAGATTGCTAATGATTCTTTTTAACATCTGTTGTACTGCTACCGAACAGTTGTTGTTTCTTTAAGGAGACTCAAGGGACAAGACCTATGTCACCTTAATAGTGGGTACTTTTTGAAAGTTGTAAGCCCTGTACCTCTGGGAGGCATCCAGAAGTGCCACAGTGTACATACATAAACGTAATGTTTCCAGTTCTGCAGTTTTTCTTTGTCTATTGCAGTCTTTCTGATGAGAGAATTTTGTGTCTGGTTGTTATAATATTTTTTCTTGTCTTTTCACCCCACTTTTTATTCCAATTAAAGTTTTAAAGAAAATCTCTTAACCACAAAATATATCTTATATCTCCCATTGAAGTAAATATAAACCTTTGTAAAAAAAATCAAATAAACAATTCAATCTGTATGATAATTCATAATAAAATGAATACAGAATATGGCCTGCGAATATATTTCTATTTCCTTTTAGCCCAGGTACTGTACTTATGCATACATAGTTTTCATGGGAAAGAATAAAAATGATTTATTTTCAATTCTTCTATACTTACTATTCTGGAAAAAAAAATGGTCCTATTTCCATAGTGAAAGTATGAACATGGTTCCCCCACATCCAGGCTACAAAAGCAAACATTTTGCTGAGATAAAATCTGTTCACATAATAACAAAAATAATCCTGTGTTAATTCAACACAGTGGTGATCTGTCTAGAAGAATTTTTAGAAAGCCATATGTAACTTAGTATTAGAAACACATCCGTAAGCAAGGGGGTGTCAACAATGCCCGGCTGGCTTATTTTTCATTCAGTATTATATCTTAAGGGCTTTATGTGAGATTTCTTTCTCAGTTGTGCTTTGGTACACACAAAGTACACACACGCACACACACACACACACACACACACACACACACACACTGAGCAAGTGGTAAGTTCTTTCTTATTTCAGATAGTTTGCTATTCTCATTGTTTCTAATCTGTAAAAAGCCATATTGCAACCTCTGGTGGATGAATCAATTATGACACTGGTAAAAATAAATAATAAATTAATCAGTGACTGTATAAGAATACATATATCTGCAAAATATCTTTTATTTTGTATCATAAGTCAACATGCTTAAGCCAATGACATAAATTGGAAAATAGTTTTCTTCTAATACTGTAAGGAAAGTGTTGAATCCTTTGAAATAAAGCCCCTCATGAAAAATCAAGTTAAATAAAAGAATAACAAATAAACAAGTCCAGTTTTCTCACGATTTATGGTTTATTTAGGTAAGCATAAGTCGGGCATCGGTTCTCTAGTGTTTTAAATATTATTCTCAGGAGTTTATTTAAAGACTTAGGTCATTTATTGTATGCAAAACTAACAAAATTACAGCTGTTCTAATTACACATCTTCTCTAAAATTTGTCAGGTAATTTTACGTCAGGCTCAGAACCTAAGAATTGAATGGTGTAGTCTTCCTTTACCTTACTACATAGTCACAGAATCTATAACACGGCTACTTTAATAAAATACTGTAGTCAGTAGTGGTTAGTTGGCATAAAAGAAAGAAATACTACTTCTTTGACAGCCCCAATGGTCACATAGAAGGCAAAACATAAAAAGAACTAAATTACTGGTAGCTGTTATTCTTTGTTGACAATCTTTTGAATCCAAGTGTGTATAATAGACACTTAGACTATTATATTTTTCATTACATTAAAATTTCCTTTCATAATTGACTTGCCATTTTTTTCTATGAGATGGTATTTCTACTTTTATAACTGACCCACAGATTATTTTAGTGGCTATTCTCTGGTCTAAATTTCAAAATGCAATAATAGCAAGCCACATAGTAGATACTTATAATCCTAGTAGTCTCTATGCTAAAGCAGAAAATCAAGAGTCTAAGGCTAGCTTAGTCTACACAGCAATAGCTTCTCCCTAAACCTTGTATTCACACACAATTACACATACAAGTATATATGTGAATATACATATATATGCAATAATTCATGTAAGTGCTTAATATGAATTTATACTTATACATTTTTGTCTCAAATGAATGTAATTATCACTGTACCATCTTTCCCATCAAATTACATATAGTTCAATCAAGGAATTGTGCTCCATATACAATAATATGTTTTACCAAGGTTAAAGAGCTTTAAACACTAGAAAAGAGTCTAATTCTAATTCAGGTGTATCAGTAAAAATGTCTCCCAAGTCAGATTTTGTTTATTCAGTGTTATGAAGCAGAGTTGGAGATTTTTATCAAAGATGCTCTAATATAAGGTTAAAAATGAAAATTAGAGAATAAAGATGTGCTCAGAGAAAATGTAATACATACTCAAATATTGAAATAGGCTCCTGAAGGATTGGTTCCCATTTAATTATTTAAATTATTTTATTTGTATTTGTATGTGTATTTGGTTTGCACAGATATTTGTGTACCACGTATGTACCTTCCAGATGAGGGTATCAGATCCCTTTGAACTGGAATTACAGGTACGTCATAGGCCAATATGCATAAGTGCTAGGAATCAAACCCCTGTCCTCTGGAAGACTAGCAATGAATTCTATGTTCTGTGTCTTCTCTTGAGCTCTCTATTTCATTATTTTTAAAGGCTTCATCCATTCCTTCTAGTCATTCTTGTTCTCTTCCTTTACATTTGTAAACTGCACATCCATTTGTAGTTGACATATTCTATCGTGATATGATTGATAGTTATTGGTGAGCAATAATAACAAGGTATTTTACTGCAATTCACTGTAAAATAATCAACATGGTAAGTCAGTACAAAAAGATATACTGAACTCAGGAAGAAGCAATTAGTTACACTTTTTCTTAGGTTCCTTTTTAAATGTTAGGTTATAAT
This sequence comes from Rattus rattus, assembly GCF_011064425.1. Taxonomy (NCBI): domain Eukaryota; kingdom Metazoa; phylum Chordata; class Mammalia; order Rodentia; family Muridae; genus Rattus; species Rattus rattus. Next base: position 62,010,054 of record NC_046160.1, read on the forward strand.
TAATGCTTTATTTTAGTTAAACTATGTGATCTATTCATTAAAATATTTAATTGGTCGGTTTTTTTTTAAATTGCTTTCAATTCAATTTCCAGCTTACTTACTCATTTAATAGAAAAAAAAAACTAACCCTGAAAGAGATGATATATCTAATTGTATTGATTATTTCTAGAGACATGTGGACATTCCTTCACCATAAGGACACCAACAGCAAAACAAAGATTCCAACAATATCTAACTGGCTGAACTGATGAATCTGTTCAGTTTGTTTACACAGAATATTTTGAAGTCAAGGAGCAACAGAGACCTTAAATGGTACATTGCTATAACGTTAAACCCACTGTAAATGACAACCTCATAAAAGCTGCAGAACGGAGCTCCCTTTCATTTAATATTCTTCCTTTTCTGAAAATATTTTAGTTTCTTTCAAGATCATTTGAAGCTGGCTGGAAGAAAAAAGCAGCGAATAATGGCTAAAATCTATGGTTGTCAATAGTTTTGTCTTTGTTATCATAAACCCAGATACCTTTGAATTGTTCTTCTCATTTAGTTGTCATGGCTACCAGGATAACTTATACCCAGCAATGAAGGGATGATTGATAATGTTTTGCCCAGAGGGGGAAAACATACTACAGTCATACTAGATCATGGTATCACAATATTTAGTGAGTCAGAGAATATTACATATGATAGATTCAAATCCATTTATTAGTACGACAACCAAAATCAGTTACCATGTGCTTAGGCAACACCTAACTATGTGAATCTGTTTTCACCATGTATTTTACAATTTTAAAAGTCATAAGCCACTCAGAAAAACTTTCCATATGCATTAAATTGATATTCAGTGGGGCTTTTGACAGCAAAGTTGATGCTAGAGACTTTTGTGGATTTTATCTGGGAGTCTGCACATTCATCCAGCAAAGTATCAGTGCTGTAGCCTCAGGCATTAGCTTGTCTTCCTTTCCCATTGTTATCAGTGGGGGGAAATTTGAAAAACATTATATAAGTGATGTGGCCCTGAGTATGTTTCATGTTCAAAATTCAGTGGTGTAAAAGATGTATTTGGGGAAATCTTTCCAGAAAACGTAATATCAGCAGCAATGACAAGAATGCTTTCCATTAGCCCACTTTTTATTCATTTGTATGAGGAGGCCAGGAATTGGAATTGGCAAGACAATTTATGCCTTTTTTCAACATTTACATCTTTGTATTTGAGGGAGATGGCAGCCCTTTCCTTTTAGCACCACTCGAAATCCCTTGGGTATGCTGCTGTCATGCTGGTGAGTCTCAATGCCTTGCAGTGTCTGGTCTTGCTAGCTTTAGTGTCAGGTACTCTATCTCAGAGGACATGTACATGTTTGCATGTGTTCACAACCTCGACATAAACACATAATATTGCCAAGTTTGAAGGTAATAAGCATACAATAAACAAAGCAAAGCCGAATCATCTTCTTACACACAAAGCAAACAAAATTGAATTATGTACAGTGTGATTCTCCTTTATGCTTATTTTGAATAGACAACATTAAAAACTCATTTTAATCTTCCAATTCTTTAGAAAGGTCACAATAATTATATACTTTTCTTGGACTATTTAATCCATTGTTCCATTTACAGGACTGCCTTCATTAACATGCAGAAATAAAATGATAGAAAAATTCATGAAGGGAGGCATCCTTCAAATAGTAATTTATGTGAAGGCTCAATAAGATGTTTACCCACTATAGAAATTGCAGAGATTTTAGGAGGATTTATTTTAAATTGTTTCTCAAAGTCTTAAGACGTAGTTTGAAAGGGACACTGATATTAGTAAGAAATAAAGGAAATGAAAAACAGAAATTGCTACACAACCATTTTCTTCATCTGTATTTAGTGCATTGCCTCCTGAAGTTTTGGTGAAAATGCAGGCATTTCTCAGGAAATACATAATAGCAAAGAGGATAAATAAGAATTATTTCGTTCTAATTGAAAGTTACCCCATTTTATGTCTTTGTTCGTGAAACAGGTTTGAAGGAAAGCAAAAGCTCTTATGCCAGCCAAACGTTTTACTCCCATCTTGTGGCTGAGAGACTGCATGGCTAGTTTTTCCAATATAAACCATCAGAATGTCTGTGCAAAATGACTTTTCTCTTAACCACTGATGAAAACGAGATGGATTGAGACTGAGCTTTGTGATTTATCAAATCAGTGAGGCAGGACTTTCTCACCAAGCAAAGCAGCCAAAAACATGAACACTGTTACAGAATAAATAGGGTTCTTTTGTTTCTTTGAGCTTAGACATTAAAATTAAAGATATTCTGTAAATGTCTATTCAACAACAAGTTTTCAAAACAAAATGAAAATGGATTGAAAACATGAAAAATATTCCTTCAAGGGTAGAAGCTGGCTCAGTTGTGGGAGAGCATACTGCTCATGCAGCAGGTCTGTGTTAGGTTCCCACTGCTCACGGCACTTGACTCACTGCCTGTACCTCTAGCTTCAGTATATCCAACAGTCTCTTCTGCCATCCTGGGCACATGCACTCAGGTGCACAAAACCACCACACAAAGGCACAAAGGTGCATACAAAGTTAAAAATTATCTTAAAAAATGATTGAGCAAGTCTGCTTTTGAGTGCCAGTCACAGCATACCTTCTCACTGGTCTTGATTTCTAACTGAAAGTATACAGAGAAAGCCATGTCTCAAAAGTGATGTCACTAGCCAAGAGTCTACAGAAGCATAAACAAAGTTGAACTTGAATGTTTATGAGGTTTCCTTGTTTTATTTCAGGGAATAAGGAAATATGTAGAAAATGTACCTGCGATCATAACATTGGAAAACCTACTGAATTCCTTTGCAATGCAAGTGGCTTCTTCTTTTCCTTATATGGTTATATAAAGCCATTAAAATCACTACCATAGACTCCTATTGTTAAAAGAGAGAGAGAGAGAAGAAAGGGTTTGTAGCACTTTGGAACCATAAGTTAGCAGTCACCAAAACAGCATGTATGACCAATACTAAGAAACAGAACTAACACTCAACTCAAGGAGTTGGAACCTACCTTGAGTTTGTCTTACTATATGTGATTCTAATAACTTCATACACTAACCCTTATGTGAAATGTTAATTCAGCTTCATACTTGCTAAACCTGAAATTCTTTTCTATGTTTAAGCCACAAATTATACTTTAGCCTGAGTTGATGTCCCTTAAACATAAAGGATGCCCTTACACTACTAAGAAGTTGACAGAGAAGAGCTCTTTCCCTATAGCTTTTATTATTATTATTATTATTATTATTATTATTATTATTATTATTATTATTTTATTACTCAAAATTAACAACTGTTGTTCCTGTATTGATTCTCCTTACTCCATTGTATTTTACTTTCTCATAATTGAGTTTAACATCTATCTTTGAAAGCAACCTCTTCTGTCCAGACAAGGAGAACTTGGAACCATTTCTCTTATTTTTATGGAAGTGAATCTCATTTAAAGTCACCGAGTCCTGCTTCTTTGTGCATCCTCAGGTGTCTACATTTTTAATCCATAAAAAGTAATTGAAGACAAGTTTTCCCACCACTTGAATATTATTTTCAGTACATAATTTATGTAATTCAATTTTTATAAAATACATTCTCATCAGCATGATTATCTCGATATTCTCTTCAAAGAAATAGTTTGACAAGAATGTTAAGACAACTCTTTGAGGTAAAACTTGGGATTCACCAAAACAGTATATAATGAATGTTAAGATACTTAATTTTGACTCCTTGTTCATCTGCCAAAAACCGTTCTGAGTATAGCTTACTTTTCTTTCAAGTATCTCTCCTTTACATAACTTTTCTTAAAATCTATGTTTAAAATCTCTTTTAATAATCTACAGTGCTACTTTACATTGGACTGTCCTGAAATTCTTTCCTATGGCATGAAAAAGAATTTTGGTTAGCCTGAGATGAGGTCCCTAAAGACCAGGGCAACTCTTCAGCATGTTTCAAGCAACACCATGCCACTGTGACTTCCTTCCTGCAGCTACTGACAAGCTCAACAGAGTCTTGCTTCAATTTCTCTCCATCTGCCACTGCCCCTACTTTATTAAAAACACTCTTACAGTACCAACAAAGGAAAAAGCTTTTGTTTTGGTGCTTGTGATGTGTAGTTCCTTTTATAAGGGTACCCCAGGACATCAAAGCCTATAGCTCCAGACAAAGGATGATCCTAGTATTTCAGGGCACTTAATTTCCTTTTATGTCAAAAGAAAGTAGAGGTCAGAATATAGCGAAGAAAGTAGATTTATTTACATTTCAGCCAAAGACAGTGAAAAAGGAGGGAGGAAAACACACACATCCCCTTACCTCTACTACTAACCCACATGCTTGTGTTTATCTTATAGTTTAGAGAAGGCCATAAGAAAAGAATACATATCTATCTATCTATCTATCTATCTATCTATCTATCTATCTATCTATCTATCTATCTATCTATCTACCTACCTACCTACCTACCTACCTACCTACCTATCTATCTATCTATCTATCTATCTATCTATCCATCCATCTATCTATCTATATTTCTATATCTATATCCTAACAGGATTACCAGTTCTTTTCTGGGAAAGGTCACATAGACATCAGGTACCATCCGGTCTCCATTCTTTTATACAAAGACAGACAACTGCCTTATCCGTGACTGGCAAAGAAAATATAATAGATATTCTGACTTTAACACGCTCTCCAATTCCAACACACACACACACACACACACACACACACACACACACACACACACACACACACACACACGCACGCACGCACGCATGTGAAAGTGCAGTGTATTAGGGGCTTTATGTTTGGACATTAAGATCTTCACAACTCTGAGCCTGGAAGACCTTTCTTCTTTTCTTCTTCATTTATTTTTTTCTCCTCTAATTTTTTAATATTTTATTGATTTTTTGGTTAGCATATAAAAATCATGTTTTTGACATTCTCCTAAAGAAATAGTTGCAGTTAACATTTACATGCCCAAACCCCTCACCTCTCTTTGTGATATACTTTTTCTCTTCTGCCTTCGTGACACATAGACACCTACCCTCTCCAGTCCCTTCCTCACCTCTTTCATTTAAAAATATTCTGCAATGTCATAGTCCCCTTTCTAGGTTCATGGCACACACACATATACAATATAGAATGTACATTACAGAAAACAGGTGGCATTTATCTGTTTATGCTAATTCTTTAACAGCTCTTATTTCTGACCATTTTCCTGCAAACGTCATTATTGTTTATAGCTGAAGCAAATTTCATTGTGGATACAAACCAAATTTCTTTATCCATTTAGCCAGGGATGGATATCATCCAAACAACAAATGGGTTGATAAACTGCATAGTTTTGAAAGTGAAAACACATATCACCAATAATATTTCAAAAAGTGATACACATACTGAGCCACCAGAGAGATGAAAGTTAAAATTGTTTCGAGATTACATCTCACTCCAGTCTGAAAGGCTATCACCAAGACATCAATTCTGAACGAATACTGGCAATGATCTGAAAAAAAGGGACGTACATACTCCCGATGGGACTGTACGCTAGTACAGTCACTATGAGCATCAATATGGAGAGCATAAAAAATGTACAAATACCACATGATGCAGCTATACTGCATCTACATCATGACAGGATTCTACATCATGACTCAAAGTCCCTGTGCATTGCTGCTTTTTTAGGAAAAGCCATGATACAAAACTCTTCTGGCAGAGTGGTCTGCTGCTTTGACCATAGGGTGGGAGCATTTCTTTTTTTTTTTTTTTTTTGTGGAAAAAATTTTAATACCAAATGGATTTTTCCTTATATTAAAGAATATCCAAGTGAATAATTGAGAATCCTATTAGGATAAGAATGAATCTACTCCAATATGAACATCATAGTTTGATGCAGTAGTGACAATAACGATTACTATTGTTACTGAAGCACTTTATATATTAATTACATGTGTACATTATAATTATTTTTCACATTATCTTCTCTCCTAGCATGTTTTCCATATTTTTTATTAGATATATTTCTTTATTTACATTTCAAATGTTATACTCCTTCCTGGTTTCCTGTCCTTAAGTCCCCAACTTCTCTCCTCCCCCTCCCCCTCCCCATATGGGTATTCCCCCCATACATCTCCTTTACTGCCCCCCATATTCCCCTGCACTGGGGGTCCAACCTTGGCAGGACCAAGGGCTTCCCCTTCCACTGGTGCCCCAACAAGGCTATTCTCTGTTACATATGCAGTTGGAGCCCTGGGTCAGTCCATGTGTAGTCTTTAGGTAGTGGTTTAGTCCCTGGAAGCTCTGGTTGTTTGGCATTGTTGTTTTTATGGGGTTGCAAGCTCCTTCAACTCTTTCAATCCTTCCTCTAATTCCCCCCAAGGGGGTCCTGTTCTCAGTTTGGTGGTTGCTGCTAGCATTGACCTGTGTATCAGATATGCTCCGGATGTATCTCTCAGGAGAGATCTATATCCAGTCTTTTTTTTTTTTTTTTTTATTATAATCCGACTTTTTTTTTTTTTATTATTAACTTGAATATTTCTTATATACATTTCGAGTGTTATTCCCTTTCCTGTTTCCGGCAAACATCCCTTCCTCCCCCCTTCCTTATGGGTGTTTCCCTCTCCTCCCTCCCCCCATTGCCGCCCTCCCCCCGACAGTCTAGTTCACTGGGGGTTCAGTCTTAGCAGGACCCAGGGCTTCCCCTTCCACTGGTGCTCTTACTAGGATATTCATTGCTACCTATGAGGTCAGAGTCCAGGGTCAGTCCATGTATAGTCTTTAGGTAGTGGCTTAGTCCCTGGAAGCTCTGGTTGCTTGGCATTGTTGTACATATGGGGTCTCAAGCCCCTTCAAGCTCTTCCAGTTCTTTCTCTGATTCCTTCAACGGGGGTCCAGTTCTCAGTTCACTGGTTTGCTGCTGGCATTCGCCTCTGTATTTGCTGTATTCTGGCTGTGTCTCTCAGGAGAGATCTACATCCGGCTCCTGTCGGTCTGCACTTCTTTGCTTCATCCATCTTGTCTAATTGGGTGGATGTATATGTATGGGCCACATGTGGGGCAGGCTCTGAATGGGTGTTCCTTCAGTCTCTGTTTTAATCTTTGCCTCTCTCTTCCCTGCCAAGGGTATTCTTGTTCCCCTTTTAAAGAAGGAGTGAAGTATTCACATTTTGATCATCCGTCTTGAGTTTCATTTGTTCTAGGCATCTAGGGTAATTCAAGCATTTGGGCTAATAGCCACTTCTCAATGAGTGCATACCATGTATGTCTTTTCTGTGATTGGGTTAGCTCACTCAGGATGATATTTTCCAGTTCCAACCATTTGCCTCTTTAATTTCATAAAGTCGTTGTTTTTGATAGCTGAGTAATATTCCATTGTGCAGATGTACCACATTTTCTGTATCCATTCCTCTGTTGAAGGGCATCTGGGTTCTTTTCCAGCTTCTGGCTATTATAAATAAGGCTGCGATGAACATAGTGGAGCACGTGTCTTTTTTTTATATGTTGGGGCATCTTTTGGGTATATGCCCAAGAGAGGTATAGCTGGATCCTCAGGCAGTTCAATGTCCAATTTTCTGAGGAACCTCCAGACTGATTTCCAGAATGGTTGTACCAGTCTGCAACCCCACCAACAATGGAGGAGTGTTCCTTTCTCCACATCCTCGCCAGCATTTGCTGTCATCTGAGTTTTTGATCTTAGCCATTCTCACTGGTGTGAGGTGAAATCTCAGGGTTGTTTTGATTTGCATTTCCTTATGACTAAAGATGTTGAACATTTCTTTAGGTGTTTCTCAGCCATTCGGCATTCCTCAGCTGTGAATTCTTTGTTTAGCTCTGAACCCCATTTTTTAATAGGGTTATTTGTCTCCCTGTGGTCTAACTTCTTGAGTTCTTTGTATATTTTGGATATAAGGCCTCTAACTGTTGTAGGATTGGTAAAGATCTTTTCCCAATCTGTTGGTTGCCATTTTGTCCTAACCACAGTGTCCTTTGCCTTACAGAAGCTTTGTAGTTTTATGAGATCCCATTTGTCGATTCTTGATCTTAGAGCATAAGCCATTGGTGTTTTGTTCAGGAAATTTTTTCCAGTGGGGTGGGAGCATTTCTACTTGTTTATGAGAGATGGGTTTGAAGTTCTGTTTACACTTTTCTGTCCATTATATTGCTTAAGAATGAATGTTACAAGGGCATTAGTCAGTCTGTGGGAAAGGCACAAATTAATGAGGGACATGCAGGAAGAACGACAAATGGCTTTAGAACTCATGGAATGCAACCTACTGGAGTGGCAGCCTAGCACAGCCACATGTGAGGCTCCATGTTACATGGCCCTGAGGACCACCTGTCCTTAGGACTTCATACTGTTATGGAGTTCTGTTCTGCTTGCTACCCTCACATCCCTTTAATCTAAAACTTATTTGAAAACTTTAAGGGGGCTTCCGGTCCCTCACTGGGCAGTATCTCTGGCACTCACAGTAACAGCACTTGATCTCTTTCAGGCATTGCTGCTGGAGCAGATTTATGATTCAATCACCACCCTACAGAAGAACTCAGCAGTAGCTACCAACCTTAGAAAACATTTGGAAACATAAAATTGTTAGTGAAGCTAGGCTGGTTCTGATGTAGAAAACTATTACTTAGGAAACTATTTGAAGTTCGCAAAGGCACACTTTTATTCATTAAGGTAAGGGACCATGGTCAGGGAAGAAGCACAAAGCCAGCACTGACTGACAGGACTCTCACTGAGGCTGGACTGCTGGTGATTGATTTCTTATAGCCATTCTACCCTCAGCTTCCTGATATGATTTACTAAGAGTTGCTGATGAGTAGATGTACACTCTGAGGATTTAAAGTAGATATGACTGATTTTTATATAAAAGTTTAGATTTGTGATTCCTTTAAGATTTCTATAAGATTTTTTAAAGATAAATAATAATTACTCCTTTTTTCTAACCACAAATTGCTGCCTGCCTGTAAGAGAAACTGGCTAAGAAAACTACCGTGCTCCTTACACTTTGTTAGTCTATAACAAGTTGCTTAGCTACAAATGGACATGTTTTGGGGGGAGTAGTTCACTTTCTTTAGATGTACTACATAATGTTATTTCATGTAAAGGTATTGGGGAACACACTGTTTTTTCATAATTATTTACTAGAAGAAAACTCAAATTTAATCACATTGTAATTTTATACTACCTAAAAGACTTTTCTGACACACACACACACGCACGCACGCACGCACGCACGCACGCACGCACGCACACACACACACACACACACACACACACACACATATATATATATATATAGTCTATGGAAAAAAGGAGCAAATATGGAGGCTGAAACATTGATTGTCTCATCTATTAACTATTTGTATATGTGTCTAGTTTGTGTGAGTGGAGGATTGGAACATTGTTCCTTCCACCTACCGTGTGTTTGCATGTTTGTATGTGTGTAAGGCTTGCGTGAGAGAATGCTGAATGTTCTTCTATCTTTCTGCTGTGTGTATACATATGTGTAAGGTTTGTGTGAACGAGTGCTGAAACATTTTCTCTTCCACCCCTCAACTATGCATATGTATATGTTAACTTTGTCTGGGTCTATGTTGGAGTTTGCTCTGTTCACCAATTGTGTGTATTTAGGTCTGTATGAAATGTTTGAAGTCTATTTGCTGAAGGTTTTCGCTAACCATTCTGTGAATGTGTATATGTCTCTCTACCTGCGTGTGTGTAGAAGTGTGTATGTATGTATGTATGTATGTATGTATGTATGTATGTATGTACTTAAGTTTTATGTATGGAATTGTTGGACTCTGCCTTTTGTTTCATCGACTGTCTGTGGTGTGTGTGTGTGTGTGTGTGTGTGTGTGCGTTTGTGTATGTGTGTGTGTGTGTGTATGTGTGTGTGTGTGTGTGTGTGTGTGTGTGTGTGTGTCTACATTCTCTTTCCTTCTCTTTCTTGCCAGCTCCAAGGAGTTAAAAGAATTCATAGATTTTCTGCTGGCCACAGGGAATACCAGCCCCAGTAAATTAAGCTTTGTTCCTTCAGAAGAAAGTCTGCTGAGTAACTTTACTTCCTGGCTGCCTTAGGCATCGGTACCTGTAGGTATGTGGATCCACGCCCATCAACTGCAGCCTGCCTCAGTTTACCCACCACACGGACATGAAAGCCAGCCATTGGCAACAAATAATCTTTTGAAATAGTGACTTTCTGCTTAAGTTTCAACAAGAGATGCATGCTACCCTAGTTTGAAGATGTATGTTAATCAGTAAATCAAATTATCCTAAGGGGTTACCACTACAGAGGCTCAAACTCCTTGGTGCTTTAAAATGGCTTATTCTTTCTTTCTTCTTTCTCTAGAGCACTTTACAAGTTTGCCCACTTTCATTTATTTAAGCTGAAAAATTAATGCATTAAAACAGTATCATAAAATATACTAACACCCATATTATGTAACGTCTTTATCTCAAACATAATTATATCCTTGAAGATCCATCA